>NC_141699.1:977530266-977769266 GCF_964263255.1 Lissotriton vulgaris
AGAAGCAAGGCTCATATTCATCAAGGTTTTGTGTCGCTCTTGCACCACACAAGGGACCACAAGACGACGTAAAATCTAAGTGAGATTTATCAAGCCGCGTAAGGCTACATTGCATGACCCTGCATGGCTTGATACAGTAATGCAAGACAATTGAAATCACTACCATTAGTTATTCTGCCCCAGGAAGCGGTCCATGGGTGTTACCACGCATCCACCCATGGATTTTGGCGCATTAACCGATTTGACATTAGTAGTAGACAGGGGGAGCTCCTCCGCGAGAACAGAGGAGCATCTCCCTGCTAAAAAAAAAATTGCTTCCAAAAGCTTCAGGGCTGAAAAATAAAAATGGTAATAAAGTTTATTGCAAAACCAAAGGGGATGATGGTCAGAGTGTTGAACATTGCAAGCACTCACCCCCAGTCAACTGATCTTGGTTTAATCCATTATCATTCTTTAGCTCACTCAGCCACCCAAGTTCAGACATGGCCATATGCAAATCAGTCTGACCCTGTGCCTCATGGGAACAGTCCAGCCCGACCTGCCAAGCCATGTCTTCCCTTATTACCATTTAATTTTTCAGCAACCAGGCATGAACTGAGTGTCTGGACGGGGCGGGGCAATTGCAGCTGAGTGGCAGCAGGGAGCTTTGCCTGTATGTATAAAGTGCAAACTGCGAAGTACTGGCAGACATGCGCATTTTAAACTTCTGCTGGATTAGTGTAGGCCTCCAGCGCTCTTGTGAGTACTGATAGAGGCCCCTGCCACCAATCCTGATGTTTTTCTCATGCTGTGAGAGCAGCACCAGGATTGGGAAGTGCAGTTTCCTGGGTTAATGTTTCGAGGAGAGGAGGACGTCATCCTGCATGTCTTGAAGATAAGTGCAATTTTTGTATTTTTTTATTTTCTTACCAACCATCCCACCACTCTAAATGCATGCCAGCCGCTACCGGCGGTAGACTGGGAATGTGTTGCTCTGCTATGCATTCTCAAGCGAGACATAACATGGAGAAAATCTTGATTTCTCCCCTTTTTTCCCTCTTTCTAAGTGTGGTTTCGGATTCTACAGCACACATAGACAGAGTAAACTGCCACAGGGGATTGGTTTTGTGCAGATAGGCACAAAAAAACAATCCGGCCTACAACTCAGGCACCCTTGCAACATGACGCAAGGACTCTCCACAAATTGTTAGGCAAATATCTTGCTTTCTGCTCCAGTCTTGTTAATTTGTAAATGATGTCAAATTTGTGGGCAGCCAGCACGCCGCATACGCATTAGCCGTCCATTCCGACATTTTACTTAAGCACACGGTCACAGGCAGGTCCCGGCTGTGTTCAGACATCTGCATGAGCAGGACAAGCATTTTAGCAAAGGCAGCAGCGCCCGTCAGTGCACATGATTGCCACTTACCCAGATGTCAGCCAGCCTGCTGAAGAATCATTTTTCTGTACACACAGAAAGTGATATTTCGGTGTCAATGGACAACGGTTGAAATGCCGTGTTAACCTCGGCCAATTAATCATCGACAGTCAGCGAAGTGGATCGAGGAGCCATATTGAAAAAGACAAAATGTGGACATAAAAATGGAAATCAATGTTCTCGTGTCATATTTAAAATGAATGAGATAATTACTTTGAAGCAATGAGGATGTCAGTTCGTCTGTAAAGGAGGGGGGCATTTAGCCTGTGATCCCGAGGATGAAGAGCATCAGAAGCTACGTGCTCGCAAGCCTACCGAAGTAGTGCAGGCACTCTTCAGCAGCCTTACTGCGCCATCTGCTGACAAATTGGGGGAAAGACAATGTATTCAACCCCTCAATTAAATCTTTCAACAAAAAACACTTTTGCATCTAACGTACATGCACGTATATGAAGAAAATGTACACATTTCAAATGTATACGATTTCAGTGGCCCACGGTGCTACAGATGTGTATATGCTTACGCATGACAAAGAACATTTGTACCACCAAATTTATTTTACTAATATTTGGTTTTCATTTTATCTTACTCTCCATTAAATCAGAACCGTATATAGTTCAACGCGCAAATAAAGAATTACAAGACAATGTAATACAAACTAGAAGACTTACTGGAGCAATACCCAACATGTAGATAAAAACATAATTACATTAAAAAAACAATAATGCATTGTAACATGAACGCTGTTCATGGTGGTCATATCAGATAAGAGCATTCCTCTCACAATAATATAGTGCTTAATTTGAGCAGGTGGTTTCCGGAGCTAGGCATTGGCACTTAATTGTCGGGACTTTTGACAACTGCTAGCTCTTTGTGTAATTTGGAGAGGAGCAGTGTCACAGTTTAATCATTGAAAGAACTAATGCATGTCGCCCATGCCATTCTGAAACCTTTTGGGGCCTCTCAATCAATCAATCAGGGGGTTTATAAAGCGCACTACTCACCTGTGAGGGTCTCAAGGCACCGGGGGCAGCTCAGATCAGTCGAAAAGCCAGGTCTTGAGGTCCCTCCAAAACGTGTGCAGGGTTTGGGAGTATCTGATGTTCACATGGAGCTCGTTCCAGGTCTTGGCTGTGATGTAGGAGAAGGCTCTCCCATCTGTTCTGTTCCTGCGGATGCGCAGGACCTCTGCCTGGGCGAGGTTGGCAGAGTGGAGGTTCCTCTTGGGTGCATTGAAGGAGACTATCTCGTTGAGGTATTTGGGTCCGATGTTGTTGAAGGATAAATAGGTGTGGGTCAGGAGCTTGTAGGTGACCCTCTTCTTGACGGGGAGCCAGTGGAGGTCTCGTAGGTGGTGGGTCATGTGTTTGTGGCGTGGTGTTCCGAGGACGAGTCTGGCTATGGCATTCTGGATGGTTTGGAGCTTGTGTAGAAGCGTTCTGTTGATTCCGGCATATAGAGCGTTGCCGTAGTCCAGTCTGCTGGTTACAAGTGTGTGGGTGACGGTCTTTCTGCAATGGGGTGATCCATTTGAAGGTCTTGCGGAGGAAGCGCAGGCAGTTGAAGCTGGTGGAGGCAACGCCGTTCATCTGGCGGTTCATGGAGAGAGAGGAGTCGAAGATGATGCCAAGGTTTCGTGCGTGGTCTGTAGGGCTACCAGGTATTGTCCCAGGCGGAGGTGCAAGGGCCAAGGATGAGGACCTCAGTTTTCTCTGAGTTGAACTTCAGGCAGCTGTCTCTCATCCAGGCTGCGACGTCCTTCATTCCTTCGTGGAAACAGAGTCTGGTGTCTTCTGGGTTCTTCGTGAGCGAGAGGATGAGCTTGGTGTCATCGGCGCAGGATATTATGCTGAGCCCATGCTGTCTGACGATGATGCGAGGGGGGCAATGTAGATGTAGAAGAGCATCGGGCTGAGATATGATCTTTGGGGTACCCCACAGTTGATGGTTGTGGGTTCAGAGAGGAAGGGCGGCTCCTTGTACCCCTGTGTCGTGAAGTCTGGCTGCGAAGGTGCGGTGAGAGATGGTGTTGTAGGCTGTGGAGAGGTCTAGGAGGATGAGGGCCGCGATGTATCCCTGGTCGAGTAGATTGCGGATGTCGTCCGTGGCGGCGAGGAGGGCGGTCTTGGTGCTGTGGTTGCTGAGGAATCCAGATTGGGAGGCGTCAAGGATGGAGTTATCTTCAGTGAAGGTTGTCCGCTGGGCGTTTACAAGTCTCTCTGTGACTTTGGCCATAAAGGGGAGGAGGGATATGCGAGGGAGATGGGCCGGTAGTTTTTCAGGTCGGTTGGGTCGGCTGTTGGCTGCTTGAGAAGGGGTTTAACCTCCACCCGCTTCCAGTCGTCTGGGAAGATGCCAGACCTGAAGGAGGCATTGATGATCCCTCCTAGTTCGGGTGCGATGGCAGCTGTGGCCCTGTGAAATATGTGTGGTGGGCAGGGGTCCATTGAGGCTCGAGTGGATTTTCTTCATGGCCGCAGTCATGTGCTCGATGGTAGCCGGATTCCAGGTCGTGAAGGTTGGCTTGTCTGTGGTGGCAGCGAGGGGGGAGGTGTCCGGCATCTGTTCACTTTAGGTGTCGTAGAGTGTCTGGATCTTCTGATGGAAGTATGAGCTGAGCTTGTCGCAGAGTTCCTGGGAAGGTGTGACATCCGTGGCTTCATTGGGGGATTTGGTGAACTGCTGTAAGACGATGAACATTTCCTTGGCATTAGCCGCGTTGGTCTGGACTTTGTCTCTTGTATAGGTCTGTTTGGTGTCTCTTATGTGCTGGTAGTATCCCCTCAGGGTGCTCCTGTGGTGGTTCCATGCTTCAGTGGTTTTCTGGTTTCGCTAGGTTTTCTCTCGGTGTCTGCATGAGCGCCTGGCTCCTTGGAGTTCTGTGGTGAACCAAGCAGCCTTCAGAGGGTGTTGTTCGCCGGGGTGGCGGATGGGTGTGAGCTTGTCAGTTTAGCAGGAGATCCAGCTGTGGAAATCTTTGGCTGCCGAGCTTGTGTCGGTCATGGCACTTGCGGGTCTTGGAGGAGGGTGCTGTTGAGGTGTTCCTCTGTGACCTTGCTCCAGTTCCTACGTGGCTGCCATTGGGCGGGTTTGGGTGTGGTGGTGGTGTTGAAGGTGAAATGGACGCAGTGGAGGTCCGTCCAGTGGGGCTGGGTGGTGTGGTTGAAGCTGACGTTAGTTTCTCCTAAGAAATGGGGTTGAGGGTGTATCCAGCTCTGTGGATGGGTGTGTTGACCAGCTACTTCAGTCCGAGGTTGGCGAGGTTGTTGAGGAGAGTGGTGGAGTCGGGGTCATTGCGGTTGTAGAGGTGGTTGTTGAGGTCACTGAGTAGAATGTAGTCCATGGAGGTGATGGCGTGGGGTGCGCTCCAAAAGACCACAGCCGGAGGACGATCCTTCTACTACCTCGCAGCAAGGACCTGGAACACCCTGGCTCTCCACCTCAGGCAACCACCGTCACTGCCTCAATTCAGAAAGGACCTTAAGACCTGGCTCTTCAACGGAACCACAGCACCTTCGGTGAACCATCTCTTTCCCCTCATTCCCTCAGCACCTTGAGACCCTTACAGGTGAGTAGTTGCACTTTACAAGTAACCTGATTGATTGATTGAGTAAATGGTACTGTATGTTCCCATAGCCTCTAAATTAAATGGTATAGGTAGGCTGCAGCACTCACTTTAAAACATGTTTGAGGTCTGCCATTTCAACTGAGGAAAATAAACCTTTTTGCCAGGCCAAACTTTCCTGTTTAATACTTATAAGTCACACCAGTGAAAAGCCCTAAATATTAATAGGGAAGGGTGCATGGTATTTAAAAAGTAGGACATGTGCACTTCCAATTACAAGTTCCGGCAGTGACATTGTAATTTAAAATCCTCTTGAATGGTAAAGTGCAATTTTACATTACTATTCTGAAAATTCCACTTTTAGAAAATGTTCATTCTGCCTAAACCGAATGCATCTTTCTGCCAGTGTCTAGGGTTGCATGACTGATAATGGTTTCTTGTGTTGCGATGTGTATTACTTCCAGACTGGGTACGAAAGGGCTTTGGATGTGGGGAAGGGCGTTCCTTTCCTGTTCATGATGTCCTGAGGGGTTGGCGTCATCCCTTCCTGAGATTCAAAGGGTAGCCTCCCGGCTGTGCTCACTCCCATCTTGACTTTAGAAGATGTTTACCCTATGACTGGCAATCGCAGGCCCCATCTGGGCCTGACTGGCCTTTTTCCCCTAGTCAGAATGGGGCCGAACCCAGGAAAAAGGAAAGAAGTGACCAGGACCAGGACCTGTTTAGGGTTAGACAATGGAGGAGTCCCAAAACTCTGGCTGGCACTGGATATAAAATTGGCACTGTCAGAAATACTCTTCTGAAAACTTCTGGACTTGTGGAGATTCAGAAGAAGGACTGACTTACTGTCTGAAGCCTAAAGGAAGACTGTACCTGTTTGCATTGAACCCAGGACCCCAGAAGTGACTTTGAGGGTCATTTGGCAGACCTCCTCTTTGAGTTACGGGGACACAACATGCTGCCAGAGGACCTTCACTGCAACTGCCAGCTGACCAGAACCAAATAGTGCTGCCTGAGCAGTGCTGATGGCCTTTGCTGGAGTGAGTCCTAACCCCCAAGGTATGACACCAAGGCCCTGGACCCTTGACCCCGCCCTTTTACCATCAGAAGCGGCGCTCCTCACGCTGCTCTCTGCTCTACCTACCGACTGGTATCGTAGCGCTACACCGCCAGACTTGCAATTGCCTGACTTATCATTAGAAGTGTATCGCAGTGCTAGATTGCCTGTTTTGTTTGATATCTGCTATTCTGAATTATATCGCAGCGCTAGATTACCCGTGTGTTTAACAGTTGCCAAGCTGATTTATGTCGTAGCACTAGATTGCCATAGAGCGCTTTAACAATATTCTCAATTGTTGTGCTGCCTGCTGAAATCATTTGTGCCTGATTGCGCCTGCCATTTGCATCGCGCCCACTGTGTTCTGTACCCCAATCCTGTTTCGGTTTTTGGCTTGCAGCCATTTTGTTGTTGTTGTTGTGCCCCCCTGGCCAGATATCCACCACGCCCCGCCTCCCAGCTGATCCTCCCTCGCCCCCGCCCCCTCCACCGTCCTCTTATGCCAGATGCCTTTACGCGCAGCGTTCACGGGCAGCGATCGCGCCCCATGCGCGCCGAGGTGCGCCAAAGGTAAGCCCGTCTACGCCCGTCCGCGCCTGGCCCATGCCCAGTGCCAGACCCCCTGGTCCTCGCAAATCTCACTCCACCAGATTAACGTATGACGCCGCTACCCTCTTTGCCCTTAACCCCGGACGCACACCACAATGCTGCGAAGCTGCCCCAGGACACACCATTCACTTGCCACTCCTGCAAGTTCGCCTGCACCAGGACCCACACCAAATCCACCACCTCCAAACACAGCTCCAACGCCAACCACCTGAAGTGCATCCTGCTGAACACCCGTTCGGTCCACAGACACGCCACTGAACTCTGGGACCTTCTCGACACTGCCTCGCCGGACGTCGCCTTTCTTACAGAAACCTGGATGAACGCCTCATCAGCGCCCGACATCGGCATAGCCATCCCGGACGCTTACAAGATCATCCGGAAAGACTGCACCAACCATACAGGAGGAGGCATCGCCATCGTCCACAAGAACACCATCAGAATCACATCCAGCTCCGACGATAACCTCGCGACCGCCGAACACCTTCACTTCCAGATCCACACAGACCCCAGAACCACACTTAGAGGCACCCTCATCTACAGACCACCAGGATCCCGCACACAATTCAACGAAGACATCACTGACTTCATCAGCCCACATGCCCTCACTTCCGAGAACTACATCCTACTGGGAGACCTCAACTTCGATCTGGAAAAGAAAGACGACAGCAACACCCCACCCTTCTGGACAACCTAGCCAATCTCGGACTCAAACAACTTGTTGACACCCCCACCCACCTTTCCGGACACACGCTCGACCCTATCTTCACCTCCAGCAAACACATCTCCTTCGATCACACCACAGCTCTTCATTGGACGGACCACAGCTGCGTACACTTCAGCTACAAAAAGACCACGACCCACAACCCCCTACAACCTATTCCTCGAAGAAACTGGAACACAATCACCACCGACCAACTCTTCACATTGCTTAACCAAAACCCCCTGCCATATCATCGGCCCCAAACCAAGCCGCCACCAAACTCACACAATGAATCACCCACAGCGCTGACAAATTAGCACCCTTGAAAAACCACCAGATCAAACAAGGTAGCAAAAAGGCCCCCTGGTTCAACGATGACCTTAAGAAATCTAAGAAGTCATGTCGTACCCTCGAGAAAACATGGAGAAAAAACCCAACCTCTGACAACCTGACCACCTTCAAGGAAGCCACCCGCAAACACCACCAATTGATCCGATCCACCAAGAAATCAGCATTCAAGGATCGACTCGACATCAACGCTCACAACAGCAAGGAACTTTTCAACATCGTCAAAGAATTTACCAACACCACCGCCGGCACCTACGACATCACTCCCTCCCAAAACCTCTGCGACTCTTTATCCTCTTTCTTCCACAACAAAATCGCCGACATACATAACAGCTTTGGAAACTAATCCGAAGAACAGCCCACTCCACCCACCTCCGAACCAAAACAGCACTCTCACAACCTTTACGCCTGGAACCCAATCACTACTGAAGTCACCACTCGCCTGATGACCTCCATCCACTCAGGTTCTCCAACCGACCCATGTCCCCACCACATCTTCAACAAAGCAGACTCCATCATCGCACCCCATCTCCGTGATGTCATCAACTGTTCCTTCAACTCCGCTGCCTCCCGGAAAGCTGGAAACATGCCGAACTCAGCACCCTTCGGAAGAAACCCACAGCAAACCCCTCTGAACTTAAAAACTACCGTCCCATCTCACTCCTCCCATTCCCTGCCAAAGTCATTGAGAAAGCCGTCAATAATCAGCTCGCCGCCTTCCTCGAATCCAACAATTCCCTCGACCCCTCACAGTTCGGCTTCAGAGCCAAACACAGCACCGAAACCGCCCTCATCGCAGCCACAGACGACATCCGAATGCTATTGGACAACGGAGAAACAGTTGCCCTCATCCTACTTGACCTCTCCGCCGCCTTCGACACAGTCTGTCACAGCACCCTCATACAACGCCTCAGCAACGTCGGAATACAAGGAAAAGCTTTGGACTGGATCATCTCGTTCCTCGCCGGAAGAACCCAGAGAGTCCGCCTCCCCCATTCAAATCTCCTCACCCACGCACACAAGGCCCTCTACGACCTAGGACCCGAATGCCTCAACAAACGTCTGTCCTTCTACACACCCAACCGCCAATTACGATCATCCAATCAAGCCCTCGCCGCAATTCCGCGCATCCACAGATCCACCATGGGAGGAAGATCCTTCTCCCACTTAGCGGCCAAAACCTGGAATTCTCTCCCAACTCCACTCCGCCTTACACAGAACCACCTCTCCTTCAGAAAGTAGCTAAAAACCTGGCTATTCGATAAGTAATGCACTCACCCTCCCTCAAGCGCCTTGAGACCCTCTGGGTGAGTAGTGCGCTATACAAATTCCTGAACTTGAACTAGAGTGTACTCCTCCAAACCCATAAGCTACAAGAACTGGACTACAAGTGAAAAGTCAGAGGCTCTGGTCTACTCACATTGAAAAAAAATGTCCCCAGTCTCCTTGCCAATACAGGACCTGTATGTGACTGCGGACTCGCCTTCCTGGATCCAGAACCCTCGACTTCACCGCCTAAAGCTATTCATGTCAACAACAACTGCCAGGGATTTCCAACAATGCAAAGTTCAGACCATTGGCCATTTCTTTGCATGAACAACAACTGCACTGACAATGCAAAGTTCTGACAAAGGCCAGGAACTTTAGCAACCTGCCGTCAACAACCCCATCTCAGGTACCAGCCTGCAACCTGAACACTGCTGACTGCATTGACGAGTGCTTCTTCCATGAAAACCGTAGAAATTTAGAAGGTAGACTTTCCACCGGGGAGAACCTGGTCCCTGTATCCGATCTGTACTCCTTAGCAGTCAGTCTTAACTTTTGACCTGGACATGGTTGATTGCGACCAGATAACCACACTTGGCACTTAAGGCTTTCTGATGAAAAAGTTAAAAATTCATATGACTGGTTCAGCTTATTGGATTTTTGTTGTTTTGGTCTCATTTTATTTACCAAAATGTATTCTATTTTTCTAAATTGCAATGGAATTTTGCTTGGTTTGTGTTCTCACTTTACTAATGTTTTAATGCTCCATATATTGTTTTCACATTGCCTTTGAGTTAAACCTGAAGGCTTTTGTGCCAAGCTTCTAGAAGGTTAAGCGCAGGTTTATTTAGTGACTTTTGTGATTCACCTAGACAAGTATTGTAATTATTACTTGAGTAGGGCTCTCATCCCTCTCAACAAATAACCCAATTTCTTAGTGGCATTTTCACCCCATGCATTCAAAACTACAAATGTAATGTTATGTTATGTTAAAAAGTACTTGTAAAGCGCAAGTACACAGACGGTTTAATGGTGCTGGGTTATAGGAGTTCTGCCACTGAGAGATTTATTCATACGCCTCGCAAAAGAGCTAGGCTTTCAAAAGTTTCCTGAATTGAGGGTATGATGTCATTGACCTTATGTCGTTAGTAAGGGAGCTCCAAAATTGAGGGTCCAGGACGCAAATCTGAGTCCCCCCAATTTTTTGTGTTTAAAGGATGGGGTAGCTAGGAAGTTCAGATGGGAGGACCTAAGGTCCCGCGTGGGTGTATCTCTGAACCCGGGTGGAAACAAATAATGGGCAGTTGCCATGGAGCGCTTTAAAAGTGAGGTATCCCAACTTGAATGCACTGTATTCGACTATCGGAATCCAATGTAACTTTCCCATAAGAGGAGTAACATGCTGCCATCTTGGCTGGCAGTAGATTAGTCTGGTAGCCTGGTTTTGCACCAGCTGTAATCTTTTAGATTGATAAGCAGGCATACTAAAGTAAAGAGAGTTGGCGTAGTCAATATAGGAAATGACAAGGGCCAAAACTACTTGTGTAAGGGCTTCGGTAGTGAGAAATCTGCTGATCTGCCTGATTTTTTAAAGCTGACAGAAGAATGTAAAGACCACTGTCCCAATCTGGGATTTTATCGTCAAATCACAGTCGATTGTGATGCCAAGGCTTTTAGTGGACATAGATGGTAGGGAAGGGTATCCCAGCTCAACCGGCCAAAAGTTGGAGTTCCACCTGTTTGAGGACCCATCAGTTATGATCAGTTCAGTTTTGTCTAGGTTTAATTGTGAATGTAAATGTAAATGTAAATGTAAATGTACAGGAATTTATATAGCGCAAATCACCAACCGGTCTCTAAGCGCTTGCTTAGAGAACCCGTCCTGGTATTCCCCTGTGAGATAACCCCGGCATGGTATCCACAAGGTGAAAGCCAGGCATCCCGCCGCGAGGGGCCGTTGTGGAGATTAAGCAAGCTATTGCCCAGAGTCGCAGAGTGTGAACCCGTAAATCAAGTAGGCCCCGGAGCGAGAATTGTCAAGTCCATGGACATTTTAGGACTCAAGACCCCGCCGAGCCGGGAATTGAACCCTGGTCCGGGGATGACCTCTGCTTCCAGGTCTGCCTCCTCTAACCAGTGAGTCACACTTCTCCACTTTTGGTGGTTGTTGTTCATCCAGCTACTGATGTCTCATATGGTGGTTTGAAAATTGGTGACGAGGTGGCCGACTTGTCGATGTCAAAGATCAGTTGAAGATCTTCATGGTAATTAAAAGTGCATTCGTTCTTTTCACCTAGAGACTGAACAAGAGGATACAGGTACAAATTAAAAAGGTGCAACGACAGGGCGGAGCCCTGTGGCACCCCGCATGTCATTTTAACTGTAGATGAAGATAATTGGGCAAGGCGAACAGCTTGAGTGCAATTCTCTAGAAGGACATGAGCCACTTAAGGGCCAGGCCCTGTATCCCTGCATTACTGGCACTGACCACCAGGAGGTTGTGGTCGACCATGTCGAACACTGCAGAGCGATCAAGAAGCACCAGGGCCGTGTGGTGCCATTGTCTGCCTCTTTCCTGAGTTCATCTAGAACCGTCCAAATTACAGCCTCTGTGGAATGAGAAAGTCAAAAACTGGCCTGACGAGACTCAAGAAAGTGGGACTGTTCGATAAAAGAAAAGAGGCAGCTGGCAAATTGAGGTTCCAATACCTTGGTCAAGTAACGGAGCAGGGAAATAGGGTCATAGTTCATGAGGGCTAGGGGGTCTGCCCCTAGTTTCTTCAAGATAGGAACTATTTCTGCTGCTTTGAACACTTATGTTTTTCCTATAGTTTTAGATAAGGATGGCTAAACTAAAAACATGGCTATTGACTACACCATGAAGTAGCAAAAGGGATTGACTCTTTTAATAAAAAAAGAATCTGTGATTACAAATCCAAACTAGGTCTGTGGGCCACATGTATGAAGATTTGGAAAAGTGATTACCTAATTGCAATTTCTAGTGAATCACAATTAGGTAAACACTATTCCAAATGTATTAAACTCCAAGAATTTCATTTAGTGATTCATAGGGGCACACAAATCTATGTACCTCATTAATATCAATGAGGTAGGTCGCAATTTGTGACCCCCTAGGTATCGCAAAAATCACAGTGTTAGTGGCCTGCTGGGGTCAGCAGACCACCATGTTTGTGATTGTTTGTAAATAAAGCAAGCATTTTTTTTTAAATGTAGCCTGTATTTTTTAAGGGAAAAGGGGTTGCATTTAAAAACAAAAATGAAAAGTTTTCTTTAATTTTTTAAAGAGCAGGCAGTGCCATCATTCCCACCCCTTCACATTTGCAAATGAGTTACAACTGACTGGAAGATTGTGATAAATTGTGACTGTTTTGCAACCGCACTCACAGCCACAAAACATTCCTACATACCGCTGTGAGTTAGTATTTGGAAGGGACGCCCTAAGCACGCCCCTTTCAAACACTGAATAGCTAACCCAATTTGTGATTCGGTAACAGGTTACCAAATTACAAAATAGGGTTTGATGCATGTAAATAGCTGTTTTTGCGTTCGCAAATGGTCATATTCAGAGAATCGGTCTGTTCGCAAAGGCAAAATTGATTGATACATGTGGCCCTATATTTTGTTTGATTAGGCACAAGAATAAATAATTCTTTTTTGATACAGTGAAGAAACGATAATAGCTCACAAACTTATTTTATATCTTTAAGACGGTCCTTATGAATACATTCACCAAACTCTTTTCTGTTATAGTAGGAAGAAAATAAGAGAAATTTAAGGCTGTTGCCTATATGCAACTGAGAATTTCTGCTTTTGGGCACGAAGACATTAAGACAGAGCAGTAAAGAAACTAAGGGAAAAATATGAATTGTTCGGCAATCATGTGGCTAAAATTTGTTGAACAGGTTATAGTGACTCACTTTCTTCATGTGTGAAACACCAAATAAAAAATAGTATCAATTTATACAGGGATTTTAGTGTCTGTGTAGATATGAAATAGTATGATTTTTGTACCTCCGCCCACTTGTACCTATAGGATTATATTCATAAATTCTGTTTCTTTTTGCCTGGGGCTGTCATGACACGTAAAGCTGTCTTCAGACCAGACTTAACCACAGAGCCCACTAGTGATCATCAACTACAAAGGGCGCACAAAAAAAGTGATATTTATTTGGAATGAGCACCATTGATAAAAGTCATACAATTTAATTCCGGCAGTGGCATGCTCCAGCCAGCTGCATTGAAATCCCAAGATTCCTTTCGAAGAAAAAGTCATGATCTGTCAGCTGTATGCGCAGATTTCCCCAAAAATATGTCACTGCCCATTTGTGAGAAATCTTTGAAGAAACAATCCGCCCAACGTCTGTTCACAAGGCATTCACTTGTGGCCTGAGAGACCATTGTAACACAATTGGCCTAATACAGAGGAATTTCTGGCAGCCCTCCAACCCTTCATCTCAGCGGCTCTTTTGGCAGCTGACTGCAGCAGAGGCCAAATGTGAGTCTAACGAGGCGAGACAGGCAGCCACGAGATATGCTGCGAAAATGAGCTTCCCAAACAAATGCGACTTAATTTATATCTCTTGGAAAGCGATCGGGAACACGTGTATAATTAGAAAAGGAAGCAGCGATTCTGCTGTACTATGATATTTTTTTGTAAATATGATATCATGTGCACAAATCTCACCAAAACACAGCCTACAATGAAATAAAGTAACTATGGAGACCTCCTGGGCCAAAACGAATCAATGGTGGGATGGATTAAAATGCTAAAAATGTTGGCACACCCTACTTTGGTTGAAAGTAACCTGCTTGCAATAATGGTAAGAAGATATTGGTATAATATCAGCTGTGTGTGCCTATTGGCCTGCACCCATTCCTGTGGTTCACACTGTACTTTGACCTCCTTGTTCACTCAGGTTGTCCCGTCCTGCGTGAGTAGCCACTAATTCAGATATTAGAAGAGCCCCCGTGTGGCATGACTTGCGGCGTGACTTCCGCGCCATGGAAGATGGTGGTGGTCCCCTGAGCTCTGTTGCGTCAATGAGACAAATGACAGGGTCTCAACCTGTTTTCAGCTCCCTGATGCCTTTTCCCCAAATGTTATTGGGGTAGTGCTGATAACCAGCGTTTTATCTGCCCGGGAGCCATGGGTGTGGAATCCTGCCAAGCACAAGTGGCAGCCATTTTGTGACCGCACCTCTTGCGTTTTAAATCTCCATACACATTTCAATCTGCCACACTCGCCTTCTATTATTATATATACCTCGGACCATGCTCTAATATGTTTTTTTAATGTCTGGAATGGGCTTCTCCGTCTGTTTTTTGCCACGTCAGCTGCACTAATTTTCATGTTGCTTCAATGATCAATATTTACCCAACATGCTGCCTGTGCTTCTGCTTTTAAGCCTACCACTGACTCTATTTATTGGATTAATATATATATTTATATATATTTGGACTTCTGCTGGTTTCTTCCTCCTTTGTGGTTATACTGCTGTGAGCCTGCACAAATATTCCTCACTGCACTCTCAGGATTTTATTATGTCTGTTCATTCATTTTATTGATGGCCTAAGAGGTATCGCTTCTCTCCTGAGGCTGCGTGTATCCATTATTTTGGCCATATCATTTTATTTAGAAATCTATTTTGAATTGCCACAATGTTTGACAAATATTTTGGACTTACGCCTATTATTCGCTGTATGGGCAGAACTAGCCTTTGCCAGCAATGTCTTGTTATTCTACACACTATTTCAATATGGCCAGTGACCAGCTTACTATTCCTAAGGCTTCTACTTCTGGTACTAAACCTAAAAGGGCAACAAATGACCCCCCTAGCCAGTCATGTCCTCTAATAATCCAGTTTTGGATACTATTCTCGACAAGATACAAGGGGCCACATGCATCATTGTAGGAATTTGCGATTCCTAAATTGCGAAAATTAAGGAATCGTAATTTAGGAATCGCAAATCCCAATGCATCAAAAAATCGCTAAAGTTTTTCCGATTTCTTAATTTTCCTTATTTGTGATTCCTTAATTGGCAATCGCAAATAAGGAATCGCTTTATATTGATTCCTATGGGCCTAGAGGCCCATAGGAATCAATGGGAAGGCATTCTCATTTTGCGAATTCGCAATTAAGGAATCGCAAAATGAGAATGCAATTTCAAGGGTGCAGGGGGGGTCCAAAGAACCCCCCCCCCTGCACCCCTGGAATGTCACGTAAGTACATGTTACTCACACACATGTCCCAAGGGCATGTGTGTGTGTAAAATGTAAGTTTAAAAAATTCATTTTTTTGCATTTTTGAAACTTTTCGCAAATTACCATGAAGGTTCACTTCATGGTAATTTTCCCCTTCCTAATTGCGAATTCGCATATTAAAAAAAATTATGCATAGCATTTAAGAAATCGCAAAATTTGCGATTTTGTTAAATGCTATAGCAAATTGAGAAATCGCAAATAATTGCGATTTCTTAAATTGCGAAAAATGAAAATAAAATGATGCATCCCAAATAAGGTTTTTGCATTCGCAAACGGACGATTTTTGCAATTCGCGCCGTTTGCGAATGCAAAAACGCTTGATGCATGTGGGCCTAGGTCTAAACCCTTTTATGGGTGCCACAAATGAAAAACTTCAACACATAGAAGACCAGTGGATTGCGTTGGAAAGTAAACTGTGTGATTTGGAGCAGCGTGTTAATACTTGCCAAGATTCAGCCGCAAGATCCTTTTTTTTTTAGCAAGAGGTTCTTAAACTTAACTAGCTCTTTGTCTTGGCCAACCTCAACCTCATTCTTCTCGTCCTAGAGTTATGATTATACTATTGCTGCAATTTACAGATCTCCTACGTATTTTCAAAGCTGCCAAAGAGAAGCATCGCCTTACTTAGTCCGGTCACAACATTTACCTTTCACAGGATCTTTCCACCACTACCAATGCCAAAAAGAAAGAATATCTTGCTCTGCATCCTCAACTAAGACAATTGAATATTAGTTATCTTGCATCCTTGGATCTGTAAAATAAGTTACGAAGGCACTTCAAGATCTTTTGATGGCCCAGTTAAATGAAAAGCGTTTCTTCAGAATGTTATATCCACCAACATGGACAATAATGTTCAACATTCTTAAGTATTTGGTTTGTGCGTATATCTGATTAGTTTGTTCTACAGTTCTTACTTGTATGGGTTCTTTTTTATATCTTATTTCTCTCTGATGTCTCTGTTGCTTTTGATTCGGTGCTGGCTCGCATTATGCTCATTTTCAATACTCTTTCTCTCAGATCTGGATTCTCATCCTTGATCTGACTTTTTACTCTTCTATCCATTCTCTATTCTTTCCTCTACTTTTTTCTTCTTCTTTTCTATTTGATCATGTGAGTTTCTTTATATTCTGGTCGCATTATTTCTATGTCTCATTATTGTTAACATATGGTGTCTTTTTATCTTCCTTCACATTTTTGCAGCTTATCATCCATGTTCCTGTATCCCTCCTTTTACCCCCCAACATGTTTAGTCTTGTCTCGTGGAATGTTCATGGTTTGGAACATCCTGTAAAGCGTCAAAAGGTATGTTCTAATTTATAGAAACTTAATTCACTTATTGCTTTTTTGCAGGAAACTCATTGTAATGATGTTGAATCACTTAGGTTAAAACATGAAATGGTTAGCTAAGTTGTTTTTCTCCAGCTGTTAATCGCAAGGATGGTGTTGCCATGTTGCGTCATAAGTCGTTAGATATACACATTTTATCTACTGAATGTGACACAAATGGACGATAGTTATTACTTAATGCTATTTTAGACAAAAACAAAATTATTTTTTAATTTCTACAGCCCTGTAAAATCTGACCCTGAATTCTGGCATAGCAATACATTTAAAAACTGGTTTCTAATTACAATCCTAAAATTATTGTTGCTGGCAATTTTAATGAGTGGTTAGATCACTTTGCAGATAGGAAATCCAAGTTTAAATGTCCCTTCCATTCAATTATCAAAAATGTGTTCTATTTTTATTTCTGACCATGCCCCTGTTTTTATTCTTTTGATCTATTTTTCTATAACTCTAAACATGGTTGTTGGCGATCTAATAACTCTATTTTGTTCAATCAAAATTTTATTTTGGAGGCTAATTCATTTATTAAGGATTTGTTTAATCTTAACCACCCTACTGACACTTCCATTCATAACAACTGGGATGCTTTTAAGGCTTCCTTTAGGGCCTTTACTATTGCTTACTCGGTCACAAATAAAAGAAGTTTAATTCCCAATACCTTTCAACTCTTCAGTCAAGTCAAGTCAAGTCAAGAGATTTATATAGCGCGCTACATACCCATAGGGTCTCAATGCGCTTGAGGAAGGGTGGGGAATTATTTGTCGAATATCCAAGTTTTAAGTTGCTTTCTGAATGCTAGGTGGTTCTGAGTAAGGCGAAGGTGAGTGGGAAGAGAGTTCCAAGTTTTAGCTGCCTGGTGGGAGAAGGATCTACCTCCCATGGTGGTTTTGTTGATGCGAGGTACAGTGGCAAGGGCTTGATTGGAGGATCGTAGCTGACGGGAGGGGGTGTAGAAGGACAGTCGTGTGTTGAGGCATTCGGGTCCAAGTTCGTAAAGTGCTTTGTGTGCGTGGGTAAGGAGGCGGAAAGTAATCCTCTTATTTACGGGGAGCCAGTGGAGGTTTTTCAGGTGACCAGAGATGTGTTCTTTACGCGGGATGTCTAGTATGAGCCTGGCTGAAGCGTTCTGGATGCGTTGGAGTTTTTTCTGGAGTTTTGCGGTGGTGCCGGCGTATAGGGTGTTTCCGTAGTCCAGACGGCTCGTGACCAGTGCGTGGGTGACCGTTTTTCTAGTTTCGGTGGGGATCCAGCGAAATGTTTTTTTGAGCATGCGAAGAATGTTGAAGCAAGATGATGAAACGGCGTTGACTTGTCTTGTCATCGAGAGTGAGGAGTCCAGGATGACGCCCAGGTTCCGTGCGTGGTCCGTCGGGATGGGTGCTTTTCCAAGGGCCTCTGGCCACCAAGAGTCATCCCAGGCGGAGGGGGAGGTGCCTAAGATGAGGACTTCTGTTTTGTCTGAGTTCAGTTTCAGACGGCTGTGCTTCATCCACTCGGCTACTTCTTTCATTCCTTCGTGTAAGTTGGTTTTGGCGGTGTTAGGATCTTTGGTGAGTGAGAGGATCAGTTGAGTGTCGTCAGCGTAGGAGATGATGTTGAGGTTGTGTTGGCGAGCGATGGCCGCAAGGGGGCTCATGTATATGTTGAAGAGGGTGGGGCTGAGTGACGATCCTTGTGGCACGCCGCAGATGACTTCAGAGGCCTCTGACTTGAATGGTGGGAGGCGGACTCTCTGGGTTCTTCCGGTGAGGAACGAGGTGATCCATTCCAGTGCTTTTCCTTGGATTCCGACGTTTCTGAGGCGCTGGAGAAGAGTGCTATGACAGACTGTGTCGAAGGCAGCGGAGAGGTCGAGGAGGATGAGGGCGACTGTGTCTCCGTTGTCCAGTAGAGTTTGAATGTCGTCTGTTGCTGCGATAAGTGCGGTCTCAGTGCTGTGTTTGGCTCGGAAGCCGGACTGTGAGGAGTCGAGGGATTTGTTTGTTTCGAGGAAGGTGGCGAGCTGGTTGTTGACAGCTTTCTCGATGACTTTGGCCGGGAATGGAAGGAGCGAGATGGGGCGGTAGTTTTTGAGTTCGGTGGGGTCAGCTGTGGGTTTTTTCAGAAGGGCGCTGAGTTCTGCGTGTTTCCAGCTTTCCGGGAAGGTGGCGGAGTTGAGGGAGCAGTTAATGACATCTTGGAGGTGTGGTGCTATGATGGAGTCTGCTTTGTTGAAGATGTGGTGAGGGCATGGGTCAGTTGGGGATCCTGAGTGGATGGAGTTCATCAGGCGGATGGTGTCCTCAGTGGAGATTGGATTCCAGTCGTTAAGGATGTTCAAGGGGGGTGAAAGTCCTGCAGAAGGTTGGGTGGGTTGGCCTCCGGGTCGGTTGTCGAAGCTGTTGTGGATGTCTGCGATTTTGTTGTGGAAGAAGGAAGCTAGGGAGTCGCAGAGGGCTTGGGAGGGGGTGATGTCGTTGGAGTTGGCTGATGGGTTGGTAAATTCTTTGACGATGTTGAATAATTCCTTGCTGTTGTGGGCGTTGTTGTCTAGTCGGTCTTTGAATGCGGCTTTCTTGGCAGACCGGATTAGTTGGTGGTGTATGCGGGTGGCGTTTTTGAAGGCGTTCCTGGTGCTGGTGTTTGGGTCTTTTTTCCAGGCCTTCTCGAGGGAGCGACAGAGTTTCTTAGATTTCTTAAGATCATCGTTGAACCAGGAGGCGTTTTTGCTGCCTAGTTTGATTTGACGTTTTTTCAATGGTGCTAGGGTGCCGGCGCTGTTGGATAGCCATTGGGTGAGGTTAATGGCTGCTTGGTCGGGGTTTGAGGAGTGGGCAGGGGTGTTTTGAAGAAGCGATGAGGAGATCTGGTCGATGGTGATTTTGTTCCAATTTCTTCGCAGAGTGGGTTGAGGATGGTTGTGTATTGTGATCTTATTGTAGATAAAGTGAACGCAGCTGTGGTCCGTCCAATGAAGAGTTGTGTTGTGACTGAATGAGACATGTTTGCTGGAGGTGAAGATCGGGTCGAGTGTGTGACCTGCAATGTGAGTGGGAGTAGTGACAAGTTGTTTGAGTCCGAGGTTGGCGAGGTTGTCCAGAAGGGTGGTGGTGTTGATGTCGTTGCTCTTTTCCAGGTGGAAATTGAGGTCTCCCAAAACAATGTAGTCCTCGGAGGGGATGGCGTGTGGGGTGATAAAGTCAATGATGTCGTCGCTGAATTGTGCCCGGGGTCCTGGGGGCCGGTAGAGGAGGGTGCCTCTGAGTGTGGTCTTGGGGTCGGTGTGGATCTGGAAGGGGAGGTGTTCGGCGCTGGCAAGGTTGACGTCTGAGCTGGTTGAGATGCGGATGGAGTTACTTAACTTCTAAATCAACCTCCATTTTGCAGGAAATGATTAAAGACAAGTCTACCCTCAATAAACATGCTACTAATAATGCATGTAATATCCTTTTCAAAGTTAAATCTAAATTTAATGGAGGTCAAAATAAAGCTGGTAAAATGCTAGCCAATTATCTGAAAATTAAATCGGAATGGAAAAATATTGGACCTATTTGTATTGAACTTACCAATAATATGGCAACCTCTGACATAAATATTACCAATGGCTTTCATACTTATTATGAATCACTCTATACAGATGGTACCACTCCTTCAGAACCTGGCGTAAAATCTTTTTTTGCTGGGCTTCCCAACCCCCCTCTTTTCCTGATACTTTTAATATTCTTGAAAGTGAAATAACTCTCCAAGAGGTTATTGATGCTAACAAGTCTTTAAAGAGAGTCAAAGTCCTTGATCTAGATGGATTCTCCATTGAATTACTATGTTCCTTTTCTTCTGTGTTGCCCCTAAATTACTTGAGCTTTTTAACTCATTTTAATGAATTCAAAGGCCAATGGTTCCTTTTTATTAGCCCTTATTGTCCTGATCCCTACACCTAACAAGGGTCATACCCTCTGTAAAAATGATCATCCAATTTTGTTCATTAATTATGTTTGCTAATTATTTGCCAAAGTTTTAGCATCCTGACTGGAAGATGTTATTCATCTCCTTTTTAAACCTGACCAATCTGGCTGTATTTAGGGTAGACTTGCTGCGGATAATGCTAGAGTGTTCTTGAACATTATTGCATTTGGAAAGAAATACCACTCTCCTCTTGTAGCCTTATCCCATGATGCTGAAAGGGCGTTTGATCACATTAGTTGGCAATTTATGTTCATTACTCTTAATTGGTTTGATATTGGGCCTAAATTTATTGAATTCATAAAACTATTATACTCTGAACATTGTGCATTTCCTCTTATTTTGATTTACATAGAAGCACTAGACAAGGTTGTCCTTCTCTCCCTTGCTCTTCCTTCTCTGTTAAGAACCCTTCCTTGAACGTATTCATTGTAACCCCCTCATATCTAAATTTAAACACAACTTCCTTGAAATTAAGCTTTCGGCTCATGCTGGTGATATTTTAATTTATATGTCTAATCCCCTAACATCTTTAGATTCCTTTTTTGCAAGATATCAATTTATACTCTAATACTTCAGGATATAAAATACATTGCTACAAAACTGAGATTTTATCATTTAATTCTCAATGCTAATGCCACATATGTGCTAACACCAATTTTGCATGGTGTGCTTCCAAAATTAAAATATATGGCTGTTTAGTTTTCTCCCACTATTTCTAACATATTTATCCATAATTTTAATAGTCTAAAACTTAAAGTTAATTTTTTACTTTCTTCCTCCTCTCCTCTTCACTTATCTTGGTGGGCAGATTAGATATCACCAAAATGATGATCGTACAACATGTCCTTTTTATACTTTCTATGTTACCTTTCAAAATTTCCAATTCTTATTTTTAACAAATGAACGCCATTTGTACCAAATTTCTTTGGAATAAAAAATTGGGCCATATTGCTTTATATAAACTGATTGCCCTAAGAATGAAGGTGGTGATTGGGTCCCTGATTTGAAAATACATTATACTGCTTTTAATTCAACAATTTTATGCACTGACTAATGACTATCAACATTCTCCCATACCACAGTGGATTCTTTTTTAACAATCTTTATTACATGATTTTTTGCTTAATGATATAATTATTATTTCTAACTGTACTTTAAATTTCTATTAACGCGATTTTAAAATATTCTCAAAATTTGATGCACACAATATTCACCGGAGGTTCTGATTTTTATTAGTATTTTGGTATAATATATTAATAACATGTTATAATAAAACATTTTACTTCAAGCACTGGAAAGAAAAGGGAAAATCTTAGTGTCTGGAAATCCCAGGATGGCACAGCAGTTCTGGAAATTAAACAATGCACTTCATCTTCTGAGGCCCACTGGAGGGCTGTAATTACTTGAAAGGCTTGGGATTGAGCAGAGCCCACCGGGGAAAAAAGTGATTCCCAGATACTACGATTCTCAGTATGCTGTTGAAAGAATTCTCACCTGCGAGGTGCTGTGGAAGGAAATGAGGTAATTAGATTAGTAACAAAAAGGAGCATTTGAGACTGCCCGCAAAATTTCAGTGAACACCTATGAGTAAGGAGTAGAGATTCTGAAATGTGTTAGGTTACAAGTGAAATCAGAATTGGTAAATGCTGGTTTTCCTGTGAATAATGTTCCTGTTGAACGGATTGCTGTGGAGTGTGTCCTATATATATATGAAAAAAACGATCCGCTCCAAAGTAAAGATCAGAGGACACAGCAGGGGAAATTCAGGAAGCCGTTTATTTGCCAGAGTGCAGGGCATAATGCATTTCGGCGGGCTTGCCTCCCTCAGATGCCTTTTGCACAGAGCATCGCTTAGTCCCTTCTTTAAATGCTACACGGCCGTCCCATGGGCGGGAGTCAAGCTGGAGTCACTATCGATTGGTAGCAGCTGCATCCAAAATGTCCCGGACTCCAGTTCCCATAATCCATCACTACAGTGAGTGTCAAAGCGGCTCCACATAAGCTGGTGTCAGCGCTATAGTGCCTGTGTTGAAAGAAGGGAGGTTCAATATCAACCTAGCGAGTCCCAAACTAAAAGTGATCCCGGTTGCCTTGGGTCCCCAAACGCCTCCGCCACAGTTCTGGATTCAAGGTGGGGCCGTGACACCCAGGTAAAGTTACCGAGCATTTCCATACAGTGATGGACTGTTCATAACAGCAGCCATAATCCCCGATCCTGTCGTGTGGCGGACCTGCAAGTATTCCAATACCTTGGATAATTTGCCACGTTACCAATTTTGTTGCAGGCCACTTGATGAGGCGGGTCCTCTTACACGTGCAATTAGCCAGCACGTGAATTTGTAAGAAAAAAAACCGATCCGCTCCAAAGGAAAGATCAGAGAACACAGCAGGGGAAATTCAGGCAGCCATTTATTTCACAGAGTGCAAGGCATAATGCATTTCGGCGGGTTTGCCTTCCTCAGATGCCTACTGCACAGAGCATCGCTTAGTCCCTTCTTTAAATGCTACACGGCCCTCCCATGGGCGGGAGTCAAGCTGGAGTCACTATCGATTGGTAGCAGCTGCAGCCCAAATGTCCCATAATCCATCACTACAGTGAGTGTCAAAGCGGCTCCACATAAGCTGGTGTCAGCGCTATAGTGCCTGTGTTGAAAGAAGGGAGGTTCAAAATCAACCTAGCGAGTCCCAAACTAAAAGTGATCCCGGTTTCCTTGAGTCCCCAAACGCCTCCGCCACAGTTCTGGTTTCAAGGTGGGGCCGTGACACCCAGGTAAAGTTACCGAGCATCTCCATACAGTGACGGACTGTTCATAACAGCAGACATAATCCCCGATCCTGTCGTGTGGCGGACCTGCAAGTATTCCAATACCTTGGATAATTTGCCACATTACCAATTTTGTTGCAGGCCACTTGATGAGGCCTTACACACGCAATTGGCCAGCACGTGAATTTGTAAGAAAAAAATGATCTGCTCCAAAGGAAAGATCAGAGGACACAGCAGGGGAAATTCAGGCAGCCGTTTATTTCAGAGTGCAGGGCATAATGCATATCGGCGGGTTTGCCTTCCTCAGATGCCTATATATATATATATATATATATATATATATATTCACAGAAAAAACCATAGGTTATACTCCATATATAGTTAGGAATTTGCATTTACAAAACCTTGAAAATTCTATGAAAAAACCATTGGTTGTAGGCCATATATAGTTAGGGATTTGCATTTAGAAAACCTTATTTTACTCGCATAAAACCATTGAAATTCCATATATAGTTATAAGTGCTAACTATATATCGCGCACCCGCAATCCACTGCTGATGATGTCACATATTACATCATTCATGACATGGTTAGTGACATCACTGATGACATCACTGATGACATCTCAAATGACATCACTGATGACATCACTGATAACATCTCATTTGACATGAGTGATCACATCACTGATGATATCATTCATGTGATAATACCATGAACCTCTTCAGACTCTAATATAACCTTAGATACAATCAGTGTAAACAGACAGTCACTCATCCATGGAGTTACTCACACACCTAGTCAGTTATGCCAAAAATTAATCACACCTCCATTTTCTCAACTATACAGTTATACACACCTTACTTATTCAAACATATACTAACACATATTTACTTTACTCTCTTATACAATCTCTGATACATGTTCACAATGATCCATACAGCCACTCACACATTCACTAGCTCTTATGCACAGTTATTTATAGATGTCAACTCTCACATGTACTGTGTTTTACATATGTACTTAATTTGACATGTAGCACTGAGATATCCATTCACTCACTAATACACTCATGCACAGTCAACCGCCCATACAGCTGTTTCCACATGCAGTTTTGAATCTATACATATAGTGAATCAACTACTCACACATCTATGTACAGAGTCACACACCTCCCAGCCACCCATACACACACACTCAGTTTCCCATACAAATACTTGGAGAACCAATCAATAACCCATACAGTTACTCATATAGCTACTGATCAACATATGCAGCAGTTTGTAGAACAACAGATATAATGATGCACAAATTAAAACAGTTTAGTCACTAACCCATGCACTCAGTGAGACACATTTAATCACTCACTCAATCAGTCAGTCATGCACCTAGTAAATCCTTCATCCATACACTTATACATGCACTCATTCTTCAATATGTAAAACATGTTTTAACTTTACAGAAACATACAGTCACTGGATGTTGTAATCAGTGATGTCATCAGTGATGTCATTTGAGATGTCATCAGTGATGTCATCAGTGATGTCACTAACCATGTCATGAATGATGTAATATGTGACATCATCAGCAGTGGATTGCGGGTGCGCGATATATAGTTAGCGCTTATAACTATATATGGAATTTCAATGGTTTTATGCGAGTAAAATAAGGTTTTCTAAATGCAAATCCCTAACTATATATGGCCTACAACCAATGGTTTTTTCATTGAATTTTCAAGGTTTTGTAAATGCAAATTCCTAACTATATATGGAGTATAACCTATGGTTTTTTCTGTGAATTTCAATGGTTTTTTAATAGCAAATATCAAAAGCTGTCAAATGTCAAGTACGTGATAGGTAAAAACGTTTTCGTGTTTATGCACGCTGATGTGCTTTGAACGCTGCCCCCCCCCCCCACTCCCCTCTTTTCTCTTAGTAGTACTCTCTCTTTGCAGATAGTGAACGCTAGTTAACTCAGACCTTTACCCCTGTTGTAATCCGTCGTACCTGCTTGTCTCTCCATTTGATTGATTATTATCCAAGCATTTACTGTTTTACAATTGGTTCTCTTTGGATCATTCTCTATTTACAAACAAGCACAAAGTCGCAATACTCTGTTTAGTCTTTGCAGATAGTGAAAAATCGTGTAAAAAAATAAAAGTAATCGAGCAAAATCAGTAGACCACTAATTCGATCTCTTTTTGACCTCGGTAAAATACAAACATTAGGAGTAACCCTTCATGAGAAATACGAAAATAGTGAAATGAACTGAGCTCCACACCATGAGGGCTGCAAAACAGCTCGACTCCGCCACCCACACCGCCCAAAATAACGGCAAACCCTATGCAAATATTATAAATATACACAACACACCAGCAAAGAAACAGAGTAAAACATTTTATTAAATAACTATTTACATAACTATTTTATACTTTTTATTGCCCGATCCGGCTAGCTCAATCGATCGAGCATGAAACTCATGCACTGATAACAAGCGTTGAGAGTTTGTAGAATGATGGCTTCAGATTTTCCACATACGGTGTAGTGGCGAGAACTGGCAGGGGGCGTTTGGATTCTACCCCTTCTCCAAATAAGATTTTCATACGTGAATGTTCGTTCATGCTTTTTGTCCCTGACTTGCTTCCATGTCACTGCCTTACATAAATGGCATAAGTCCTGGTTGTAGAGTGCCATAATTCAGAGTTCTAAGCAGCTCTTGTAACACTGTTTAAACCTTATTTGCACCTGCTGCAGCTTCACTATTCAAAGTAAGTGGGGTCCATTTGTGGACCTGACTGCATTGGAAAACAATGTGATACGGTGCCTCCCTAAACCGCTTGACGGAGGCCCCCGAGGGGCGGTGAGATGGCGCGGACTGAGAGGGGGCGCTTGGCTCCTGCCCCCTCCCCAAGTCGTGTTGCCCTGGTGAGGCCTGAGATCGCCCCCGGCATAGGCGGCCGGCTCCCGGGGTCCGGCGGAATTTTTTCCCTTTTGAAGAATCTTTCATTCTGGACCTTGTCCCACAATCCGTTTCACCTGAAGACACGCTGTCGTAGGGCGCCCCTTTACCGTTTTAGTTGCCATTCCGCCCGCTTTTGGTACTCTGTGCCTCTTCCGCCATTCAGCTGTTTACCGCTCGCTCTTGCGACTACAACGTCTCGCTCACCATGTAGTTGAGTTGCTCCCGCTCTTAAGATTTGACCGAACTTTTTGGACTGCTGAAAGCGGTTGTATTCCGACCGCTGGTTGGTGGAGACATTTTGACTATATTCTGCAACTGCATTGTCGCGTAATGCGTCATATGACGCGACGCGTTAGCGCACCCGGAAGTGCTCCGGTGCGCAAGGCGCAGCTTCCCGGAAACGATCCAGAGCGCGCCGCGCAGCGCGTAACGTAAGCATAACAGGTCATGTGACTTGTTAATAAAACTTTTCATTGGTTCATTTTACTTTTCTTTTCCTAATTATGTAAGACTAGGTCATGTGACCTAAAAATAACACTTTTCATTGGATTAAAACATTTTTTTTCCCCAAACGATGAAAGCCCCACCTTGTTTCTGGATGTTTCAGACTGAAGCTGGCGTCACCATGAGAGCACCACCATCTCGTAGCTCCGTCGTGGCCATTCCGCAAGCAATCATGGCAGCCGCTCCCCACCGGAAGCCTGCGGGAGTCGAGGGCCCCCAAGACTTTTGTACAATCTTCAAGGCTGAGGGGATGCTTTCGAGAATGGAACCCAAGCCCTGGCAGACAAACGTCCGAGTTCCAAGGTGTCCCAGGGCCATTTTACTGGACCAGGCCCAAATCCGAAGAGCCGGCCGCCATTTTAAGAGTCCTGTGGCAGCCGCCTATCGCTGCACCGCAAGAGTGGGAGCAACTCAACTACATGGTGAGCGAGACGCTGTAGCCGTAAGAGCGGGCGCTAAACAGCTGAACGGCGGAAAAGGCACAGTGTAGCAAAAGCGGGCGGAATGGCGACTGAAACGATAAAGGGGCGCCCCACTACAGCAGACAAGCCTCCGCCATGTGCTTCAAAACTGCATATGTATCTTGTGATATCAAGGTTGGGCAACCAGTACAGAACAAGCAGTTACGAGTCCCATTTACACCGGCGCCATTTTGGGCGCGGCCGGGCAGGTCCAGGATCTACTGAAACATAAAAAATGAGGCTGACGTCTCTGAAGCAGTTGACGAACAGCAGGACATAGCAAATAAACATGAACTCTCTAAAGCTGTTAACTCACTGCAGGACAAAACAAGTGAACCTGAAACCTCTGGAATAATTGTCGCTCAAAAGAACAACACACAAAACTCTGTAGAGCCTGAAGAAAAAAAAACAGAAGGGAACTGTAGTTTCAGACACACTTAACACTAATGACTAAACAAAGATATCGTCTGTTTATAAAGCAGTTATCATCTTGACAGAATTGACAAAGAAGTGTACAGACACCAATGCATCAGCATTCTCGGAGATAACATCTTAAGGAACAAAGAAAGACCTGTTCACTCTTGACACCCCAGGTGCTGTGTATATTGCACTATAGTGCTGCATCGAGAAAACGGACAACCCTATTGATGTGGATTTTTCATTATTGATTATTGTAAAGAAATTGCGACTCCCCCCTTTAGCAGATTAGCTAAATGTTTGCGTAATTTAGGCATAAAAGTTATATTATTGTTGATGTTGTTGTTATCGTTATAGTTCTGGTTAATTTCAAAAAATGGTTAAATATATTTACAGTTTTTGTTGCGTTCGTTATATTTAAATGTTAATAAAGTTTTAAAATGTAACTGTCTTGGAGTACTATATTTTTTAAAAAAATCGGGTGAATGGGGCCTTGAATCGGGTTATTGTCATGTGTGGGCTTTGCAAGTGTACTGCTACAAGATCGGACATTTCAAACTCAAATGCACGTTCTTTTTCTTACCTTTCCGAAGCATGGAGCGCAATAGCAGGCAGAGAAAGGGTGATGCACGTGTTGAACACTGCCTGGCCTGCAAATTGCTGGCAGTGCCCCCCCGCCCGCTCCTGAAAGAGGGCACACACACACCGCCGCCCCGAGTACTTCACAAATCTTTAAAAGACCATGCGCTTGTTCAATGGGAAGTGGATAACATGGCTAAGAGCATTTGCTGGATAATGCATGAATATCGCTGACTTTTCAACGATATTCATGCATTGCGGCCGTTTTTTATCGCATTTGCGATAAACCTTGCTAATAGCAAGGTTTATGTGCGATAAAATTCGCCGATGTGCGGCGATAATTTTTGTCTCTAAACAAGTTAGAGACAAAAATTACCGCTAGTTGTTGGTAATATGCCCCCGGGTTTTTCCTTGCAGGAATCGGGAAGCGAAAGACTAGCACTGAAATCAGTAGTCTCACGCCTGAATCGGGAGGGTTGGCATGTCTGGATACTCTACAGCTGGGGCCATAAACTACATCCGCAGGGCTAGGTGATAGCCTAGGTCCGGCCTGGACAATCGGACACAGAGGAAGAGGAGTGTCAGAGGGTGCGGTAGTGAATAGGGTGAAAGGGAGGTGTCGAGCCGGCACAGGGTGTGATTCTCAGAGAAGAGCAGCGCAGATGGGGGAAGTATATGGCCCATGCATGAGAGAGAGAGCGGGGGTGACCATTGCGTGGGGGAGATGCGTGCGAGGGTGGGGAGCCATGCTGAGAATCGGCGGCGTGCAGAGAGTGGCCCTGGTCAAGGCATCTAAAATGGCTGCCGTGCACGACAAAATTGTGGCATTGGACAAAACGCAAGATGGCGCAGACAATGTTTATCAATAAGGATTCATTTATAACAAAATATTTACTCGCAGTGACAAAATGGTGGTCAACACTTCCTGATTTCCATCGAATCGAACGTTAACAAACGTCACGCAGCAAAAAAAAAAAAAAAAAGCTCACGCACAGAGCAGTTTTTAACCATATTATCCAATGGAAGGTGGATAACACGGCTAAGAGCATTTGCTGGATAATGCATGAATATCGCTGACTTTTCAACGATATTCATGCATTGTGGCCGATGTGCGGCGATAATTTTTGTCTCTAAACAATTAAAATGAAGCACAAAATGGCGAATTCCCGTTTCGCTACCAGTTTGCGGCCCAGTTCGCGGCCCGTGAAGCGCTTCTACCGTGAAAAATCATTTTTTTTTTCTTTTCCCCACGGGACCCTTTAATAACCCCAACAACATTCCTAGGGGGTCAAGAGGGGGATACCTTGCCCCCTTTCATTAAATTCCCCTTTCGTTTTTCACCTCTTCTTCTCTCTCGATCCTACCGAGAGACAAGATGGCGGCCGCTCCGGACTGTCACGCAGCAAAAAAAAAAAAAGCTCACGCACAGCCGCTGGAAGAGATGTATCAACATATATCAGCCTCCTCAGCCACCCTCAGGAAACATAGGGGATTAGGATACGTCTCCCGCACCCCCTTATACCTAGTAATTTAATTAACGAAGCACAAAATGGCGAATTCCCGTTTCGCTACCAGTTTGCGGCCCAGTTCGCGGCCCGTGAAGCGCTTCTACCGTGAAAAATCATTTTTTTTTTCTTTTCCCCACAGGACCCTTTAATAACCCCAACAACATTCCTAGGGGGTCAAGAGGGGGATACCTTGCCCCCTTTCATTAAATTCCCCTTTCATTTTTCACCTCTTCTTCTCTCTCGATCCTACCGAGAGACAAGATGGCGGCCGCTCCGGACTGTTTAGAATGTTGACAGACACCGGAGAGCCAATCAGCTTTCTGCGCGCAAAGTTCCGAAACGCGAAAAGTAAGCGGACCGGATCGCTGCCCGGAGCGCTGTTACAGATATATATCTTGATTTAAACGTTAATTTCTCAAAATCCACTGAAGCACATATATTGAGACCTAGCAAAGGCACATCGGGCTAACAGTCCCTACAATTTTGCCAAGTTTCGTGCAAATCCATTCAGCCGTTCGAGCTAAAAGTGAGTCCAACCGCCCTATGGAAAACTCAATGTAAAAAACGCGTTTTGGGACCCCCCTTTTTTCTCAGCCCCCCCTTGACGAAACCCCACCAAATTTTCAGGGGCTGCTCAAAAACAAAATGTGCCATTTTCCTGAAAATTTCAGCCGATTCCGTCCACAAACGCCAAAGTTATTAGACATAGAATTTTCAGAAATCCCATAGGGAATTAATCCTAACTATATATACCTACTGGCGATAGCCAGTAGGTAATATATATATATATATATATATATATATATATATATATATATTACCTACTGGCGGTCGCCAGTAGGTAGTTATAGTTAGGATTTTTTTCAATGTTAAATCTCAAAATTCTATTTGGAATAACTTTGGCACCGGTTGACGAATCTGCCTGAAAATTTCCTGAAAATGGCCTCGTCGAGCTCGGGTCCTTCCTTGAAAGTTTGGGGGGGATACGTCAAGCGGGGGCCGAGATAAAAGGGGGGTCCCAAAACGCGTTTTCCCCATGTTAATTTCCATAGGGCGGTCGATTTCACTTTTAGCCCGAACGGCTGAATGGATTTCCAGCAAACTTGGCAAAATTGAAGGGACTGGTAGCCCGATGTGCCTTTGCTATGTCTCAAGATATGTGCTGCAGTGGATTTTGAGTAATTTAGGTTCAAAAAAATATATATATCTATAGGCGCTCTCCGGTGCGCGCACCGGAGTGCGCTCCAGGCGCGACACGCAACTTGCGCGCAGGAAGCTGATTGGCTCTTGGGTGTCTGTAAACATTCTAAACAGTCTGGAGCGGCCGCCATCTTGTGTCTCGGTAAAATCGAGACACAAGGGGTTTGAAAAAAAAAGGGGCAAATGACCATAAGGGGGAAGAGTAGACCCCCTCTGACCCCCTAGGTTTGATGTAGGGGCTAAAATAGGGTCCTGCAGGGCATTACATTTTTTATTTTTTTTTTCGTTTTGCGCGGGGGAAGCGCATGGTACGCGCACTGGCGAAGCACGGGGAAAATCCAGGACCATATTTATGAAGGCCTTGCGCTGCTAGTTTTGCGCCTCCTGTGCGTCAATTTTTGTGACGCACCAGCGGTGTAAAAAAATGCGCATTGTTATGCAAAATTTAAAAAGTGACGCATCTATCTAGATGCGTCACTTTTTAAATATAGTGCAACGAGGCACATTTTTTAACACTGCTGTTGTGATGCGTCACTTTTCTGTGCGCACTCCTTATGACATTCCAGATGTGTCATATTTAATGTATGATGAATCATGTTTCTGACATATCTGTAAACATAAAAGTGATGCGAGGCAGGTGCAAGATTTTGACGCAACAGCATCCTAAAAGTGACGCAGAGAAATCTTATAGATTTCAGTACGTCGTTATTACCAAGCTTTTTGCGGGGGAATGCCCCCTTTGCATACATTATACCTGTCGCAGATATAATGTGGCGCAGAGTTTTAAAAAGTGACCCATGTACCTAGATGCGTCACTTTTTTAAAATAGCGTCAGGTATAATGCATGCAGAGGGGGTGTTCTCCCGCAAGAAGCTTTGTAATAGCGACGCAGTGAAATCTTTGAGATTTCACTGCGTCACTTTTAGGATGCTGTTGCGTCAAAATCTTGTGCCTGCTTTACAGCAGGTGTTAGACTGACGCAAGCCCTTTCACATGGTGCTTTTTCCATGTGAAAGGACACATTACTGGAGTTGCATCACTTTTGTGACGCACTCCAGCAATGCGTTACTTGGAATGTCATAAGGAGTGCGCACAGAAAAGTGACGCATCGCACCAGTGGTGTAAAAAAATGTGCCTCGTTGCGTTATATTTAAAAAGTGACGTATCTAGGTAGATGGGTCACTTTTTAAAATCAAGCGCCACATTATATCTGCGTGAGGTATAATGCATGCAGAGGGGGTGTTCCCCCGCAAAAAGCTTTGTAATAGCGACGCAGTGAAATGTTTGAGATTTCACTGCGTCACTTTTAGGATGCTGTTGCATCCTTTAAATATAGTGCAACGAGGCACATTTTATTACACTGCTGGTGTGATGCGTCACTTTTCTGTGCGCACTCCTTATGGCATTCCAGATGTGTCATATTTAATGTATGACGAATCATGTTGCAAGGAGTTACAGATACGTCAGTATTTCTCACATATCTGTAAACATGAAAGTGACGCGAGGCAGGCGCAAGATTTTGACGCAACAGCATCCTAAAAGTGACGCAGAGAAATCTCATAGATTTCAGTACGTCGTTATTACCAAGCTTTGTGCGAGGGAATGCCCCCTCTGCATACATTATACCTGACGCAGATATAATGTGGCGCAGAGTTTTAAAAAGTGACCCATGTACCTAGATGCGTCACTTTTTAAAAATAGTGTCAGGTATAATGCATGCAGAGGGGGTGTTCCCCTGCAAAAAGCTTGGTAATAATGACGCAGTGCGTCTTTTTTAGGATGCTGTTGCGCCAAAATCTTGCGCCTGCTTCACAGCAAACCTTTCACATGGTGCTTTTTCCATGTGAAAGGACACATTACTGGAGTTGCGTCACTTTTGTGACGCACTCCAGCAATGCGTTACTTTTGTGTTTACAGATATGTCAGAAATACTGACATATCTGTAACTCTTTGCGAATTGATTAGTCATATATTAAATATGACATATCTGGAATGTCATAAGGAGTGCGTCTAGAAAAGTGACGCATCGCTGTTTTCACGTAGCGATGCGTCACTTTTCAGAAATGAGGCCTCCAGTTTATTCACTGTGTCATAACTTTCTTTTCTAACACTCACCTTCTTTCATTCCTCCTACTTCACTTCCTTTCACCTCTCATACCTTTCTGTTCTTTCTTACTCATTCTCCTTTCAATTATCAATGCACTATATTTCACTTACTCTTCATTTTTTTAAGAATATAGCTCTTTGATGAGAATTGGAGGTAGTTCTGAAAAGAACTTTTGGTTTTCTTCTTTTAACTGAACAGGAACAAAAACAGGGAATGGAAACTGCTCAACAGGAGCAAAAAGAAAAGAAAAAAATTAGGGGTGGGAAGGGCAGCGATGGTTCTCCAATGCTCGAACCATGAGCAGGACACTTTGCTCCCCATAGGTGAGGAGTTGATTGCAGTATCTGCATTTGACGACCCCATGGTTAAATGCAGGTTGTATGTTTGCCACCTGCTCCTGCGATTGTTCTCTCCCAGAAGAAGTTGCTCCTCCTGTTGATGTAGAGGCCCCATCTCTGGGAACCTCTTGTGCCAGAGCCCTGACACTTTCCCGGGCAAAATTCTGGGGGTGCCTCCTCTCCACATGGCGAATCATGGTGAAGTTGCCAAAAGAGTATTTTTTTGGGGGGTTACCTCGTGACAGGACCTGTTTGCAGATCCTGCACTCTACTTTTGGTGCATTCACCTTCTTCTGGTCTGCTGGAAACTTAAAAAATTTCCAGATGAAATGCTCTTTGACCTTCGGCTGAGGAGGCTCTTCATCAATGAAATCATTGGAGTCATCTTCACTGCTGGATGGTCTGGCAGCCATGATTAATCAAGAAATATGGAACAGCAAAAAAGGCAGGTCTTTCAGTCACAAAAGTGAAAGAAGAAGTGAAGGAAATGGGTGGGGATTTCATTCATTGTAAAAAAAACTGTTAGCAACCAATGAAAAGTGTTATTTTAGGGTCACATGACCCGACGCGTTTACGCTGCGCGCTCCGGTGCACTTCCGGTGCGTTTACGCAGCGCGATCGTAGGCGCTTCCGGGGCGCAAACGTGGCGCGATCGGAGGCGCTTTTGCGTGCGTTTATGCGCCGCGTACGTAGGCGCTTCCGAGGGCACTTACGTTGCGCGCCGAAGTGACGTCATCAAACTTTTACAGAAATGCATAATCATTTTCCTTATTAAAAAAAACTAATTTTATTTGTATGGTACGAAATGTTTTGCATTATTATTAACTTTTCATTCATATTTTTTTTCACGAACGACAGTTGCGCTCTGGGTGCGCTTTCAGATGAGCTCACGGAAAAGCTTACCGGAGAGCTTAGCTGAAAGCTTCCCGGAGCGCGCACCCAGAGCGCAAAAGAAAAAAATTATATAAAAAAAACATGAATACTTTAAAAAAAACAGCAAATTGTAAAAAAAAAAAAAAGGTTAGAAACTCGATATACAAAGGAATTAGCATTTAAAAAACCTATGAAATTCACTGAAAAAACCATAGGTTTCACACCAGTTATAGTTAGGAATTAGCATTTAAAAAACCTATTAAATTCACTGAAAAAACCATAGGTTTCACACCAGTTATAGTTAGCTGGAAATTTTACTGATATAAAACCATTGAAATTCCCACGTTATAGTTAGATGGACTCACTATAACTTGCGCGTGCAATGCACTGCTGATGATGTCTTATTATGCCAGTTAACCAATCAATTTTTAAAAACCATCCATTTAGACACTTATTTAAACATTTATTCTTCCATCAACTTTTACATATACATATATAAAATATATTTATTTTTCAGAAAGACACACATTCACTGGATGGTGTCATCAGTGATGTCATGAGTGATGTCACTGACCATGTCATGAGTGATGTAATATGTGACATCATCAGCAGTGCATTGCACGCGCAAGTTATAGTGAGTCCATCTAACTATAACGTGGGAATTTCAATGGTTTTATATCAGTAAAATTTCCAGCTAACTATAACTGGTGTGAAACCTATGGTTTTTTCAGTGAATTTAATAGGTTTTTTAAATGCTAATTCCTAACTATAACTGGTGTGAAACCTATGGTTTTTTCAGTGAATATATATATATATATATTACCTACTGGCGGTCGCCAGTAGGTATATATAGTTAGGATTTTTTCCCTATGGGATTTTTGAAAATTCTATGTCTAATAACTTTGGCGTTTGTGGACGGAATCGGCTGAAATTTTCAGGAAAATGGCACAGTTTGTTTCTGAGCAGCCCCTAAAAATTTGGGGGGGGGGTTGGCAAGGGGGGGGCGAGAAAAAAGGGGGGTCCCAAAACGCGTTTTTCCCATGTTAATTTCCATAGGGCGGTTGGCCTCACTTTTAGCCCGAACGGCTGAATGGATTTGCACGAAACTTGGCAAAATTGTAGGGACTGGTAGCCCGATGTGCCTTTGCTAGGTCTCAATATATGTGCTCCAGTGGATTTTGAGAAATTAACGTTTAAAATAAGATATATATCTGTAACAGCGCTCCGGGTAGCGTTCCGGTTCGCGTACTTTTCGCGTAACGGAACTTTGCGATGCTAAGCTGATTGGCTCTTCGGTGTCTGTCAACATTCTAAACAGTCCGGTGCGGCCGCCATCTTGTCTCTCGGTAGGATCGAGAGACAAGAGGAGGCCAAAACAAAGGGGGAAATTACCATAAGGGGGCATAGTAGATCCTCGTTGACCCCCTAGGTTTTATGTGGAGGTTGTAAAAGGTCCCAGCAGGGCACGCCTAGTACGCCTAGTACGCGAACCGGAAAGCGTTCTGGGCAGCGTACTATAAGGATAATAGAATGATAGACTTTTCTAATACTGTATGTTAATTGTTTGTTGTTTTTGTTGTTTTTTTTGTTTTCTTTATTTTTAAAGTATTTTTTTTTATTTTGATTGTGTTTCATAATTCATTAAACTTTCTAACATTTCAGTGTCAGAAATTTCAAAATTGAATATAGGGTGTAACATGTTCTCATTTTGAAGCAGGTTATCCACTGCTTCAACACATTGTAGTAGTTCCTGGTCTCTACTTTGATCCATAAAATCATCAATTTTTTCTTGGCTGCTCTCCTCCAGTACAATTGTAAATTTAACTTGTTGCTCGCCTTCCATTTTGCCTGAAATTATGATTAAAAAAATATATATTAGTAGAGATAGGGCACTGTTGGGATTAATTTTAGATAGGCAGTTTTTATCAGTGAATTTTTCTTTTGGCAGTGTATAGTATCAGAGTGGAAATAGGACTATAAAAAAGTGTATGTAATTTAACCAAGAGAAGCCTAACTCCATTCATAACTATAACAAAGAAGTCTATCTAAATCCATAACTACTACAGAGGGATAGTATATATCTATGAGAAAAAGTCTACCATATTAAGTTATAGTGCACAATATACTTCAGTTTTAAAAATAACAACTTACCTTCACAAACAAGTTGAAGTGTTTGGTAGCTATTCAAATGTGATGTACAATAAGAAGTAGTAGTCAAAATGGCTGTGTTTTCTTCTCTTCCTTTATATATATTCAGGTATATAACCAATCAAATGTCAGGTAATATAAGTAGAAAATGAAAGTAAGATTTTCATTGGTTGTCAATTCCAACACTTCAGATGTGTTTTGTGAAGTAATTTACCTCACGGTATTTAGAGAGGTCTACAGGCTTAATGGCTAAATGGAATTTCAAACAAATTTGTGAAAATGAAAGGGATTGTTATGTAGTATAAGCTAATCTATATTTGGTGAGAGTGTCTCCAGTCGTTTTTCTGTTAATTACTTTCCCACCTTTTTTTTTGGACCGCTTCCCGGGAAGCGGTCCGGTCCGCGAACTAGGAGCGTAACGGGAGTCCACCATTTTGTGTTTCGGTCGAATTAAGATATAAAATGGAGGGTAAATAATGTTCAGAATGGGTAGAAGGGGGCACGGTACAAGTATTTTGATCCCCTAGGTTTTCTGAGGGTGGCTGAGGAGGACCATATGTGCGTAGAAAAAACATTTTTTTAAAAATTTTGCGCGGTTAGCTTCCAGTTCGCGTACCGGGTAGCGCTCTTTGAGCGTAGTTTGTTGAAAATTACAGAAAAAAGTTAGAGAAAAATAATAATTGTGAGTGATCAGATGAAGGGTAGCTCTGAGAAGAGCTTTTGGGTTTATTGTACATTTAGGTACTTATAAGTAGGTACCAATGCACAGTCTTAAATTCAGAATGAAAATTCTGTTGCCCTCATCTGAGAAGTGAACTCCATCTCCTCTGTAGATATCTTGCATGTAGTAACGCAAGTTATTGTTGTACAAGGAGCCCATTCCATGGTCTCTCATGTAAGCTGAAACAGATTTGTTTACATGCTTCCTCGCTTTCTCAATTTGTGGACAAAATTGGTTGGACCACCTCCATTTCTGTCTTTGGCATATATTGGAATATACCAAGGCAGTTTGAGGAAAAAGTGCCATTAATTGCTCAAAGGTGTCCTTTAAAAGCATTTCCAGACCTACCCCAGTCAAAGTGCCCAAATCATTACCGCCACAGTGCACTATTAACAGGTCAGGTTTTGGCAAATGCATAAAGGTTTTCACCAATGGTATCAATTGGTGACATTTTAATCCTCTTTGGCCCAACCACTTAATTTCCACATCTTGTAAATTGAGGTTGTGTAAATTTCTGTTCTCAGCATACCTTTGAGCCCAGTGGATGTAACTATGTCCAAAAATCCAGACCTTAAACATGGTGGGAGAAGGTTGAGCTGCAGTCAGATGAAGTGTGGTAATGAAAGGGCAGTTGAAACTGTAGGAGTTTGTAAAGAAAAAAACTGTGGATTTCCAATGCTAATGATTCATTAGCAGTGATTGGTGCATTTCCATTTCTGAAAACAGAAAGTTAGGGTGCATGGATGTGTTCTTTGAAAGATGTAATTTGAATGGTCAAGGAAGAAACATTTAATGAAAGATTGCACTGGATACGCAGGTGCACTGAGAGTTCAGAGTTCAATTGAAACATTGTTGTGTGAATTTGCAAACATGAGAGGTCTTCCAGGAGGTGGTTGCTATGGAACAAAGGCAGAGAGGGCAGAGGGGGGAAGGGTTTTGATTTGAAAAAAGTGAGGGAAGAGTTATGATTGGCTAATATGAGAGATATGTGAAATGAATATCTGTATTTCTGTGCTTTCAATAGCTGCAGCCTCTGGAGTGCATCCTTTTTCTTCTGCTGAAGACAATTTGGTGTATTTCTGAGACTGTTTTCAAAACTCAAAAAGTATTTGCTAAGGTGAGAAAAGATTTATTTAATTTAGATAGAGAATAGTATGATTTAAGGAGAAAATGATGAAGAAAGCTGTGTTTTTAAAATGTGGCTTTGTCTCTAGTGATATACAAATAGATTTTGGTTTTAAATTTTAATTGCATATTCGGTGTAGCATTCTGGCATGCAGTAACACAAGTTATTGTTTTACATGGAGCCCATTCCATGGTCTCTTATGTAAGCTGAAACAGATATGTTGTTTTTAAAAACGATTTTTGAAATCAATTACATTTCTGGATATGTACTGCTAGAGCTTCATAGGTTGTTTTGGGTCATATTTATAAGGCATTTAAGTGTCTATGATGTTATTTTTCCCTTTTTAAATGGAAAGCGTTCCTCATGGGGCAAGTTTCTTGTAAATACGCTCCCACCGGTGCTTGGCAAATTTAGATTTTGATTATGGGAGTTACATAGCCATGTTAATAATGTCCAAAAAATGGTGCTAGGGCATTCCAAAAAACGCTTTCATGTGTCTCAAGGACATTTTCAGTCATTTCCTCTTGGATGCAGGTATACAATTGATTTATATGCTGTGTTTAAAACCGATTTTTTGAAATCAATTACATTTCTGGATATGTACTGTTAGAGCTTCATAGGTTATTTTGGGTCATATTTATAAGGCATATGAGTGTCTATGATGTTATTTTTCCTTTTTAAATGGAAAGCGTTCTTCATGGTGCAAGTATCTTGTAAATACGCTCCCACTTGCGGTTGGCAAATTTAGATTTTGATTATGGGAGTTACATAGTCATGTTAATAATGTCCAAAAAATGGTGCTAGGGCATTCCAAAAAACGCTTTCATGTGTCTCAAGGACATTTTCAGTCATTTCCTCTTGAAAGCAGGTATACAATTGATTTATATGCTGTGTTTAAAAACGATTATTTGAAATCAATTACATTTCTGGATATGTACTGCTAGAGCTTCATAGGTTGTTTTGGGTCATATTTATAAGGCATATGAGTGTCTATGATGTTATTTTACCCTTTTTAAATGGAAAGCGTTCCTCATGGTGCAAGTTTTTTGTAAATACGATCCCACTTGCGGTTGGCAAATTTAGATTTTGATTATGGGAGTTACATAGGCATGTTAATAATGTCCCAAAAATGGTGCTAGGGCATTCCAAAAAACGCTTTCATGTGTCTCAAGGACATTTTCAGTCATTTCCTCTTGAATGCAGGTATACAATTGATTTATATGCTGTGTTTAAAAACGATTATTTGAAATCAATTACATTTCTGGATATGTACTGCTAGAGCTTCATAGGTTGTTTTGGGTCATATTTATAAGGCATATGAGTGTCTATGATGTTATTTTACCCTTTATAAATGGAAAGCGTTCCTCATGGGGCAAGTTTCTTGTAAATACGCTCCCACCTGCGGTTCGCAAATTTAGATTTTGATTATGGGCGTTACATAGGCATGTTAATAATGTCCCAAAAATGGTGTAAGGGCATTCTAAAAAACGCTTTCATGTGTCTCAAGGACATTTTCAGTCATTTCCTCTTGAAAGCAGGTATACAATTGATTTATATGCTGTGTTTAAAAACGATTATTTGAAATCAATTACATTTCTGGATATGTACTGCTAGAGCTTCATAGGTTGTTTTGGGTCATATTTATAAGGCATATGAGTGTCTATGATGTTATTTTACCCTTTTTAAATGGAAAGCGTTCCTCATGGGGCAAGTTTCTTGTAAATACGCTCCCACCTGTGGTTGGCAAATTTAGATTTTGATTATGGGAGTGTTTCCTAAGTTTATGAATGACATTGTGCAGATGAAGTTTAGGTGTGACCACAGATTCAAAAGAGGTCTGCCCTTTGTTCAAGAGTAAAGAGGACATGACTTACTTCATTGGTAGGCCTTGGAAACACTAGTGATGTAATTAAAAAATGTGGAGTTTCTTTTCCTCATTTCAGAATTACATCACCTGTGTTTCATCATTGACTTAAAATATCCTTAATACACATGAAAACGTTTTTTGGAATGCCCTAGCACCATTTTTGGGACATTATTAAAAAGGCTATGTAACTCTCATAATCAAAATCTAAATTTGCCAACCACAGGTGGGAGCGTATTTACAAGAAACTTGCCCCATGAGGTACGCTTTCCATTTAAAAAGGGTAAAATAACATCATAGACACTCATATGCCTTATAAATATGACCCAAAACAACCTATGAAGCTCTAGCAGTACATATCCAGAAATGTAATTGATTTCAAATAATCGTTTTTAAACACAGCATATAAATCAATTGTATACCTGCATTCAAGAGGAAATGACTGAAAATGTCCTTGAGACACATGAAAGCGTTTTTTGGAATGCCCTAGCACCATTTTTTGGACATTATTAACATGGCTATGTAACTCCCATAATCAAAATCTCAATTTGCCAATCACAGGTGGGAGCGTATTTACAAGAAACTTGCCCCATGAGGAACGCTTTCCATTTAAAAAGGGAAAAATAACATCATAGACACTCATATGCCTTATAAATATGACCCAAAACAACCTATGAAGCTCTAGCAGTACATATCCAGAAATGTAATTGATTTCAAATAATGACTTACTTCATTGGTAGGCCTTCACATGTATTATCTCCTTTGTTTTCTTCAGTGAAAATCTTATCTGCAACCATGTGTTGGCCTCACCTCAAACAAATAAAACAGGTGATGGACCGAATGTGGATCAATGACACACATTCACCCCAGTCCAAAGATCTGGGCTTAAACAAACCTTTAGATAGGCCACACCTTATCGTCATCCTGAATTAATCATTTAAAATTTTAGGGAGAGATTTATGATTGTTTTATGCCTGTCTTGTACCACTGTGTGACATTTTTGTGATGCAGTGCTGGTGCAAAAGTTTTGCTATGTTAAATAATAAGTAGGGCGTTAAGTTTTTGATGACTGTTATTAATTTACTGTTTGGTAATAGTGGTTAATAACATTTTTTATTATATTTTTCCACAGATTCAACTGCAGATCTTTTCCAAATTTGAAAAATGCCAACGAAAAATCAAATTAGAAAGGCTAGAAAACTTCAAAGACAGCAGGATGATCTTTTATTGCAGCAGTCCTCTTCCCAAAATACTTTTCAAAACACCAAGAAAGCTCCGGGTAAGAGCACAAAATCATTCTTAAGAAATATTTGTAGTAAAAAAAGTATTTATCCCAAAAATGTTTCAGTTCAGAAAAAGAAAAGCAATTTAAATGGTAAGGAAAGACCAATCAAAAATGTTACTGGTAGAGCAAGAGATAACTCTGTGCATGATAGTAGAAGGAAACAACAGTTTAGGGACATTCGAAAACGAATGTTCCGCAATAGGATAATAGTTAATTTATTAAAAAATATTAAGAAAGGCCAACAGAAAGTGGCATTTTATAAGAAGAAGAAAAATGTAGAGAAAATTATTGATCATGCTTTTGAAATTAAGCGAAAGTTGTTTATTTTGGTAATCAATAGAATTAGGAAACTAAGCAAGGTAATTTCTGATTTCAAAACAAAAAGTAGATGGAAGAGAGTAGTTAATCGTAGTAACTTTTGTGAAGTTTTTTCCGGAGAATGGATGCATAGTTCAAGTTGTGAGGCATTTTTTAATGAGGAGAGTTATTTTCAGGATAATGATTTGGTGTTTGCAGTTGACACCAGTGGTCGAGCTTATGAAGTGAAGGATGGTTGTCCAGTTGAAAAAGAAAAACTTGTGACAACAGAGACAGAAGAGGCGCTAAGTGATGAGGTTTTAGGAAGACGTCCTAAGGGTCCTGTGTACATTTGGAAGTGTAGTTCTATTTGCAGTGTGCGACAGGTTTCCATCAATTTGCTTTGTGATTTTATACGGACATTTAATAAGAAAAGTTTGAAGCAGAAAAGGAAGTTGTTGCAAGATTTAGATCCTTGCAGAGTGAGACAAATGACAGGTTTGCGTGGTCATTCACTGGCTTGTCTTTCCAGGAGAGTATGCCAGAGTGTTTTTCATCATTTCAGGATGCTAGCAGTGCATCATAATAAAGTGAGAAAATGAGTGAGAATGTTGTATTATGCTAAGAGTCCAGCATTTATGCTTAAACAATTATGTGCTGCTCTTTTGCATGGTTCTTAAATAGATGTGAAGAATATTTGTGAAGAAATTGAGTTTTGTTACTTTGGTAGTAAAGATGAGAATGTTCAAATTGACCCAGAAGTAGAGGGTAATGTTGAAGATAATGTACAGGTTTCCAGTACAGATAATTTTCAGAAGGAAATTGCCACGTTTCAGATGAAATCAAGTGAGAGGCCTAATTTCACTTGTGTATGTTGTCGACGCACTTATTATAAGAATCAGACTAAGTTAGTGGATTTATATGCAAAAAGTGAAAGGGAAAATAATAGTGAATGGAAGGATTTTGCTACATACTTGATGGTAGAAAATTCTTTTAATTTGGGATCGGATCAACGTGTGTGTACTTATTGTTGTAACAAATTAAACAAAAACCAGATGCCTGCTAGGGCGGTTCATAATAATCTTGAATTGGTTGAGATTCCTTCTGAATTGAAGGATTTAAATACTTATGAATCTATTTTGATTCAAAGTATCCATCCCTTTCAGGCTATTGTAAGAATGGAGCCAAAGACAGGGAAGTTGCCTCCAGCAGATTTACAGAGAGGATTAAAGGGAAGAGTTGTTTATTTGCCTCTAGATTTGAACAAAAACATTAACACAATTGGAGTAGAAAAAGTGGAAGAGGAACCTTTGGTTATCTTGGTTAATGGTGTTCCGACAAAGAATAAGAAAATATGGGAAGATTTAGTGGATGTTAGGAAAGTCAAAAAAGCAACATTGTATTTGAAGAAAAATAATAAGTACTATATAAATGTATATGTTGCAGAAGAGGAAGTAAGTGATGAAGAGGATAGCGATTTGTGTGTTGGCCAAATTGAGAAAGTAGAGGCCTCTAAAAGTGAAGAAATATATGAACATTATAGTGTTCATCCTTTGCATTCCAAGGAAGTCATGGGGAATGCAATTGAGTTGTTTCAAATGAAACAAGCCAAAGGGAGTCCCATTAGTGTTTGGGAGGAAAGTTTGGAAGCTCTGTGTTTCCCACAGCTATTTCCCACAGGTCGAGGAGGAAGATATGATGAGCGACCTCATCAAATTCCTGCGTCTGAATACCGGACTTTACGATTGTATGCAGAAGATCCTAGGTTTCGTCAATGCATTCCCTATTTGTTTAATCTCCTGTTTGAAAGCGATCTGTCTGGACTGTCATATGCAGTGAAGCACATCTTAAAAAGTGGTATACAGATGCGAAACATCTCGGCAAGTGATTTTATGCATAAAGTCAATGTCCAAGACAGTATTTTGGATTCTCACTTAATTAATCTCATGGCGTGTCAGCGTGGTACTAATGAGTACTGGTACCATCGTCATGGTGATTTAAAATGTATGCTGAGGAACTTAGGAACTCCGACATGGTTCCTCACTCTGAGCTGTGCCGAGTATGGCTGGGAAGACTTACTTGAATTTCTACGAGAGGCAAATGGAAATATTGAAAACATTGAATTCAAGACACCTGGAGAACTGTGTTCTTTGGATCCAGTGAATGTATGCAGGTACTTCAATCATAGATTTGAAGCTATGATGTCTTTCATCACAAATAAAAAGAATCCACCTCTTGGAGAGGTGTTGGATTTCTTCTGGAGAAAGGAGTACCAAGCAAGAGGTGCTCCTCATGTACATATGTTGTTGTGGATCAAGGATGCACCTAAATTTGGAACAGATCCGGATGACTTAGTGATGAATTTCATAGAACAGTATTCTATGTGTGCTGTTCCAAACGCAACGGAGAAGAAAAGCCTAAGAGAACAAGTTCTACGTTTCCAAAGCCATCGTTGTGGAAAGTACTGTCGTCGTAAATTCAGAAACAAGGACAAGTTCTACACCAAATGTCGTTTCAACTTTCCACGACCGGTGATTTCTAAAGGAAGAGTGAACAGTTTGATGTCTTCTCTGCGACATAATGTGACGAGGAAATCACCCAAAAATACATACAATTTGAAAAGGAACGAAGAGTCCAAGTACATCAACGACTACAACCCAGTGATTTTGTCCATGTGGAATGCTAACATGGATATACAGTTTGTGGCTGACAACTGTATGGCTGTGGCTCGGTATGTGACATCTTACATCACCAAAAAAGAAAAGACAGAATTGAAGGATATGTGGGAGGACATTTCCCATGAAAAGAGCCTCAGCAAGAAGTTGTACAGTTTCAGTCTGAAGATGTTGTTGCATCGAGAAATCGGAGCTTACGAATGTTGTGACCGGTTGTCTTCAGCAAGTCTCTATGCCAAATCCAGGAGTATCGTTTGGGCGAGTCTTGGTCTTGCTGCAACGCGAAATCGAGTTCTAAAACCTGTCCGGGAAATTGAGTATTTGGCAGAAAAGGAACCAAACAGTACCGACATTTTGAAGACCAACATGTTGGACACATATTATCCAAATCGAAGCAGTCACCTTGAGAATGTTTGTCTATATGAGGTTCTCCAAAATTATATATTCAAGAGGAACATGAAAGAAGATATTGAGAAAGGAGTGTATGCTGTAATTGGAAGTGAGGGATGTCTGGTCAAGCAAAGAAAATGCCAATTAGTAAACCATCGAAAATTGAGTGGCGAATCTCCAGGAAAAAAAGGAGTTTTTCTATTTAGCACTTTTGCAACTTTTCAAGCCTTGGCGTGCAGAAGAGGAACTGCTTGGAGATTTCCTCTGTTACGAAGACTCTTTCACTGCTGCTAAGGAGACCATAGAATGTCCTGCTTTTCCCAAATATCAAGAAATGTTGACTTTGGAAATTGAGCAGGAAGCGACGATTGCAGCTGAGATTGCCAGAGACAGTTCTCAGGATAGTCAGAGTTCTGTTTCATTGAGTCAGGATCCACTAGGAGGACCTATTATCGAAAATGAAGCTGCCACTGCTATGAATGAAGTGGAAAGAGCCATGGCACATGCTCAGGAGGATGCAGTTAACTTAGAAGACTTGGAAAAACAACTCAACGTTGAGCAGAGGAAAATATATGATGAAGTTACCAAGGAAATTGAGCATGGATTAAGTCATGAGAAGAAAGAGTGCTCATGTACATCGTTGAAGCCAGTCCGACTGTACGTGAGTGGAGAAGCGGGAACTGGAAAAAGTTTCCTCATTAAGGCAATTTCTTGTTATTTGCAGGAAAGGACTGAGACATCGTTGTCTTGTGTTGTTACTGCTCCTACTGGATTGGCAGCACATAACATTAAAGGGATTACTTTGCATCGTCTACTGATGCTGCCGGTGGAGCATGACAACAAATTACAATACCACAAGTTATCTGGAGATGCTTGTTGTGAAGTTTCAAGAATCTTGAGGAAAATGAAACTTCTTATCATTGATGAAGTAAGCATGGTTTCCAATGTCATGCTTGCCTTTGTGCATTTGAGAATGCAAGAAGTTCTTAAAACTGAATATGATGTGTTATTTGGTGGCAAACACATCATTGTTTTTGGAGATCTTCTGCAGCTGACACCAGTGAAAGGACAACCTGTGTTCAAAATACTCACGCATGAAGATACCAGGAAGTGCCTAGGGAGCATTGGCAACGTTAATATATGGTGAAATTTCAATTATGCTGAACTGCATGAAAATATGCGTCAGGCGAAGGATGAAGATTACAAGAATATTCTACAAGATATTAGAATTGGAAAAGTGACCGAGCATGGGAAAGAAGCTTTAAATGCACGATTACTGTCAAATGTATATCCCGAACAAGACATTGTGCCTGAGAATATTTTTCAGAAAATTACTGAGAAGAAATCCGGAATATGTTTGATGCCAACTCTTGCAGAATGTGCCATCTTCAACAACAAAATGTTGAATTTAGAAAAGCAAGAGATTGTGAAACTTGAAGCTATTGTCAAAATAGAGCATATGGGATCAACAATTATTTTGTCAGAGAATTTGAAATCAAAATTGGATTCATTAGAGAAGACTATATCTAAAACAGCGGGTTTTGAAAAGACTTTGAATGTATGCTTAAATTGCCGAATCATTTTGAGAAGGAATTTACATGTTGAAAGAGGTCTGGTAAATGGATCAATGGGTAATGTTGTTGATTTTGAGAAATACAGAAGTAGAGATGGTATTGAATTTTTAAAAATTAAATTTGATGGCATTGAGGAAGTACAGCTAATTGGTTGTTGTTCTGCTAGGTTTTTGCTTGTTAAAGATTTATATGTTCGCCGTAAACAGTTTCCTGTTTGCTTGGCATATGCGGTGACAATCCATAAATCGCAAGGTTTAAGTGTAGATAGTGCATTGGTGAATATTGGCAGTTCTGTGTTCAAGGAGGGTATGGCATATGTGGCATTGTCACGAGTTAGAACTTTATCAGGATTGTACCTCATTGACTGTGATGTCACAAACATTTGTGCGGATCTAGATTGTGTTAAGGAATACAATAGGTTAAGAAAAGAGTATGCGCCACATTTGCCTCAATATCCTTTGTTTGAGAAACGTGTGGTAGGCCGGAAATGAAGAAATATCAGTAACAGTAGGGAGGTTGTAGCAAAAAGCCCAAAAGTCGATGAACCGAAAATTGTATGCAGAAAGAAAGTGGATTCTGTTCAAGATGTTGTCGGTTTTCAATTTGAAAACAGTTCTGGTGTCAACTGCTATGCAAATGTAGTGGTTAATGTTCTCTTTTCACTAGAGACTTTAAAAGAACAGATTGTGTTCAATTCGGAACAAAGTTTATGCTGCTTGTTGAATTCTGTATTAGAGAAATGTAGCACTGATCGAACAAAAGTAGAAAGTGTGTCTGAAGTTCGTTATCTGTTAGATGAATGTTCAGGTCAAACAGACTTCTCTGAAAATAATCAGCAGGATTGTCAGGAGTTTTTAATGTATATGCTTGATGTATTACAAGATGAGGGTGTAGATGTAGATCACCTGTTTAGGCTTTCTTATCAATGGCAGCATGACTGCGAGAACTGTATGGTATCAAGTACTACTAGTGTAGACTCAGAAAGATTTATATATTTAACTTTGCCAGATAGTAAATCAGTCTCCTTTAATAAGCTAGTAAATGCAGCGGATCACAACATGGAGTGTAGCCAATGTAAATCTGAAATGATGTCAACATTATTTATTCGAAGATATGGCCAGTATGTCATTTTAATGATCCAACGATGTAGGCCTGATGGATCAAAATTGTCAACTTTAATAAAAAAATGTGTTGCTTCTCAGCTGTCAATATCAGGAAGGACTTTTGTAACTGTAGCAATTATCTATCACGATGGTCCTTCAACAACATCAGGACATTACACAGCTTATTTAAAGTCTCGAAACGGCTGGTCATTCTGCAACGATTCTGTTGTAAGTTTCAAAAAAAAATTGCCGTTTGACCTTAAAAATTCTTACCTGGTGTTTTTAAAACCAAAATTTTAAGGGAAGAATCTCGGAATTTCCTTTGAGGAATTGCAAAAGGTTCATGAAGTAGAGGGAATGTAAGTCTGCAATGCTGTCTAGATTATTGGTCCAAAACTTTTAATTATAATGTCATTTTAAAAATCCAACTATATAAACCTGATGCAAGTAAGTCTGCTTCATAGTAAGCAGTATCAGTGTCATAGGAAAAGTAGAACGTGAGTGAGCAAGAAGGGTAAGATATTAGTAGTCCAAGATTGTGAAAGTAATCTTAAATGTTTTCTTTTTGAAAGTTGCGAAAATAGAAAATGACGGGATTTCATTAGAAGAATTACAAGAGTTGAAAAACCCTGCCACATGATTTGGCCAAGTGGAAACATGTGGTAGAATGTGAGAAGTATTTTATTATATGTAACATATTTTTCAAAACGATGGAGGTTTTCTTTCAGAAAGTGGCGGGCAGAAAATATTTATAGCACAACAGAGTGGATGCTGTTCATAGGACATCCTTCGACGTTATGGAAAGTAAGTTAATTTTAAGGAGTTTTGAATTCAGATTTCTTAGGTTGTATGGGTTTTTTAAACACAATCATTTTGATTGTGTTTTTTTTTCCCCCGCTGTTACATGATGAATACCTTCAAGTCACTGATTTAAGTGAAATTTGATACATTCTGAGAACAGCAAAAATAAACCATTTAACATGTATAATTAATGTTCTACTTTTTGTACTTATGATATACATTTAGAAATCTGAGGTAGACATGGAGAAACTGAGGCTTCTATAAGTGTCAAAGTTAATGGTTACAGTGCTGCATTTCTGGGTACTATTTTTTTTTTAAAACTGAATAGACCTCACCTTAAAGAAACCTCTAGAAAGGACATATCTTATTTGTATCCTGAAAGAATCATTTAAAATGTTAGACACAATTTTATGATGGCTTTACATCTTTTTTGCGCTGCTATTGCATCACTATTGTGAGACATCAGCAGTGCAAAAGATGCACCATGTTCCAAAATAGGCCTCACTTCATCAGCATCAAGATACTGTTTATTTAAAATATATATCTTTAAGATTGTGTAGGGGACGTATAGCAGCAGAGGCTTCTGTAAATGTCAAAGTTATTGAAAAACTGTTTCTTCTTGAACCTTTTCCCTTGTCTTTTCACATTTTTAAATACATGTTTTAATATTTTTGAAATGTTTCATCTCTCTTTTACAGATTGAAAGTATGAAAAAATATTTGAAAAAATTAACAAGAATTATAAGGTAAATGTTTTCTACTCTTTTAACCCGCAATCCACTCCTGATGATGTCACTGACTATGTCATGAATGATGTAATAAGTGGACATGACTTACTTCATTGGTAGGCCTTCACATGTATTAATGCATACACTGCTGCACTTCTGCATACTGTTTCATATGCTGAACTACATCTGCACTATGAGATACCTAAGCAAAGGCAACACAGGTGATGTGATTGTGAAATGAGCAAAAGAAACTCCACGTTTTTCAAATTACATTACTTGTGTTTTCTAAGTTTACGAATGACATTGTGCAGATGAACTTTAGGTCTGTCTATGGACACAGAAGAGGTCTGGCCGTTGTTCAAGAGTGAAGTAGACATGTTTTACTTCAATGGTAGGCCTTCACATGTATTATCTCCTCTGTATTCTTCAACAAGCATAAATTTGATATGCAACCCTGAGTAGGCCTCACCGTAAACAAACTTTTGGAGAGGACACACCTTATCGTCATCCTGAATCTATCACATTTAACATCTATTAGTTCTACTGCTTCATTTCTTTAATCCTTACTTTCCTGCGTTTGCTACTTCCCTTATTCCTTTCTCTATTACTTAATTATTCTACTCCTTCCAGTATTTTTCTCAGTCCCTCTCTTCTCATACTTCTTCATTATTATTCACTCATTCTGTCTCTATTAATGTTACTGTTTCTGAATGATCTCAAAAAAAATTTAAAACAAGAACAGTAAGTATAAGGATAGGAAACAGACATTTATGTTACAAGAAAGACAGCTATAGGAAGTAAACAAAACATACTGTTACTCGCAATCCACTGCTGATGATGTCACTGACCATGTCAAGAATGATGTAATATGTGACATGATCAGAAGTGAATTGCGGATAACAGTATCTTTTCTTTACTCCCTATAGCTGTCTTTCTTGTAACATAACTGTCTGTTTCCTTTCCTTATACTTACTGTTCTTTTTTTAAAAACATTTTTTTTGGTTCGCTCCTGGTTCGCGTACCGGAGTGCGAACTGGGAGCGAACTAAAAGAAATAGAGGTTGGCAGAGTTTCAAAAATTCTACCAATTTTTTTTATAATGGGGAGGTAGTTCTGAAAAGAACTTTTTTTTTGGTTTTTGTTGTTTTAAATTTTTTTTATTATTTTTCTGAACATTTTTTATATTTTTTTGTTTTTTTCTGAACATTTTGTAATTTTTTTGTTTTTTGGGGGGGAGGGGGGAAACAAAAATGATTCATTGAAGAGGGCTCAACAGGAGCAACGAAAAAAAGAAGAATTTATTTTTTGGGGCGTTTCGGGCAAACATGATTTTTGATAGCTTTTATTATAAGTGTAATGCTACTTTCTCGGTAGCATATCAATTGGTTGCACCACACGCACACTTGTTTTACTTCCCCCATGTCCATTTGAATGTTCGGGATGACCTCCCTCGCCTCTGGTCCCGATACTTCTGGGACGACAGATCTTCTCGCCATTGCCGGGGGATTTTGCTGCTCATCACGAATTTGGGCAGCACTATAATTATTTGGGTGCCACCTACTCATGTGCCTGTGCATCGTATCATTTCCAAAGCTATATTTTTTGTCCGTCCCCCTTGAAAGTCGATCGTTGCAAATACGGCAAAAGACATATCTAGCATTGACTTTCTTTTGCCCTGCTGGAAATTTAAAAAATTGCCAGATGAAGTTTTCCTTTCTGTTGTACCTCCTGGGCTCCTCTGGTAAAAACTCAGGCTCTTCCTCCTCTTCCTCCTCTTCTTGATCTTCCTCTTCTTCAAAGATTGGTTGAGCAGGTGGTCCTTTCTTCCCATGAGGAGGTGGAGGTGGTGGTGGGGGAACACTAGCAGAAGCAACAATTGAAGCCATTTCTCTAGAATGTAAAAGGGTCTTTCTCTCACCAAGATGAAAGTCAGAGTGAGGAAAGAAGGAGGGGTTTTCATCATTTGGGAAAAGCAAAAGTTCTAAACCAATGAAAAGTGTTAATTTTAGATCACATGACCTAGTATTACATCATTAGGAAACCAAAAGTGAAATGAACCAATGAAAAGTGTTATTACCAAGTCACATGACCTGCTGTGTTTACGTTTCGCGCTTTGCTCCGTTTTCCGGTCCGCTTCCGGGTCCGCTAACTTGGCGCGTCCAATGACGTATTACGCGACAACGCAAAACGTCATGCTAACGTAACAGTTACGCTAAAGGAACATTTACCGGTTCGCGGACCGAGCCGCGGCTTTAAATTGAGCTAACGGGAAGCTGACCGGTTCGCGGACTGGGAGCGAAACAAAAAAATATTTTTTTTAAAAATGTATAAAAAACATGTAAAATATATTTTAAGATTTAAAGAAGAATACATTTTACAGCTACAGATATTAGCTTTCAAAAAACCATTGAAATTCAATGAAAAAACCATAGGTTATAGAGAATATATAGTTAGGAATTAGCATTTACAAAACCTTGAAAATTCACTGAAAAAACCATAGGTTATAGACCATATATAGTTAGGGATTAGCATTTACAAAACCTTATTTTACTCGCATAAAACCATTGAAATTCCATATATAGTTAGTTGCACTAACTATATATCGCGCACCCGCAATCCACTGCTGATGATGGCACATATTACATCATTCATGACATGGTCAGTGACATCACTGATGACATCACTGATGACATCTCAAATGACATCACTGATGACATCACTGATGACATCTCATTTGACATTACTGATTACATCACTGATGATATCATTCATGTGATAATACGATGAACCTCTTCAGACTCTAACATAACCTTACATACACTCAGTGTAAACAGACACTCACAGACTGTCACTCATCCATGGAGTTACTCACACACCTACTCAGTCATGCAAAGAATCAATCACACCTCCATTTCCTCAACTATACAGTTATACACACCTAACTTATTCAAACATATACTAACACATATTTACTCTTTTATACAATCCTTGATTGAAGTTCACAATGATCCATACAGCCACTCACACATTCACTGGCTCTTATGCACAGTTATTTATATATGTCAACTCTCACATGTACTGTGTTTTACATATTTACTTACTTTGACATGTAGCACTGAGATATCCATTCACTAACCAATACACTCATGCACACAGTCAACTGCCCATACAGCTGTTTCCACATGCACTTTTGAACTCATACATCTAGTGAATCAACTGCTCACACATCTATGTACAGAGTCATACCCCTCCCAGCCACCCACACACATACTCAGTCTCCCATACAAATACTTGGACAACCAATCAATAACCCATATAGTTACTCATATAGCTACTGATTAACACATGCAGCAGTTTACAGAACAACAGACATAATGATGCACAAATTAAGACAGTTTAGTCACTAACCCATGCACTCAGTGAGACACATTTAATCACTCACTAATACAGTCAGTCATGCACCTACTAAATCCTTCATCCAGACACTTATACATCCACTCATTCTTCAATATGTAAGACATATTTTAACTTTACAGAAACATACAGTCACTGGATGTTGACATCAGTGATGTCATCAGTGATGTCATTTGAGATGTCATCAGTGATGTCATCAGTGATGTCACTGACCATGTCATGAATGATGTAATATGTGCCATCATCAGCAGTGGATTGCGGGTGCGCGATATATAGTTAGTGCAACTAACTATATATGGAATTTCAATGGTTTTATGCGAGTAAAATAAGGTTTTGTAAATGCTAATCCCTAACTATATATGGTCTATAACCTATGGTTTTTTCAGTGAATTTTCAAGGTTTTGTAAATGCTAATTCCTAACTATATATTCTCTATAACCTATGGTTTTTTCATTGAATATATATATATATATGTATATATATATATATATATATATATATATATATATATATATATATATATATATATATATATATATATATATATATATATATTACCTACTGGTGGTTGGCAGTAGTTAGCTATAGTTAGAACCTACTTTCCATAGGAAAAGCATTTTTTGATTTGATAATAACTTTGACGAATCTTCATGAAATTCTCCAAAAAAAGGTCCTATCCTGAAAGTTTGGGTGTGATTCGTCAAGCGGGGGCTGAGAAAAAAAGGGGGTCCCAAAAAGTGTTTTCTCCATGTTAATTTCCATAGAAAACTTTAGCCAAGGCTGCAGCCCGAACTGCTGAACGGAATTACAGCAAATTTGGCAAATGGTAGCGCTTGGTACAGAAAGCCATCTTTTTTTTTTTAAATGGTGTAAATCTATTCAGTAGTTGTTGAGAAATTTAAAAAAATAAAAGTCTGAATATCAATTTCCCATAGGAAACATTAGCTAAGGCTACAGCCCGAACTGCTAAACGGAATTTCACCGAAATTGGCAAAAAGGTAGTTTGTGGTTCAGAAAGTGACCTTTTTTTTAAATGGTGTAAATCCGTTCAGTGGTTGCTGAGAAAATAAAAAATAACGATATCTAGGGGCGCGATGGGTTTGCGAACCCTCCCGACCACGAGCACGAGCTTCACTCTAATTGACTGCCAACACTCCAAACCAGGAAGTGTTGGCAGCCATCTTGTGACTCGGTAGAACAGAGTCACAAGAAAACAGTAAAAGAAAGTAAAAAATGAAGAAAAGGGGACAGGGTAGAAACACCCTGAACCCCTAGGCCTGCTCATGGGGTCCCACTAGGACTCCCCAATTAATTTCCTTTTAAACGTCAGAATGCGTGCTGGGTGCGCGAATCCGTATGAAAAACACTTAATTTAAATGAGCCCCCAGATGTGCCAGGTCCTCGGGGTAATTGTATTATTATACCGCCACCTCCTCTGGGCTATGTAAATTAGGTGCTTGCGGGCACAAAGCCTTCCTGCAGCCCCGGGGACCACCACCACCCTGGGGCTTTAAAAATAGAGGGAGGGGGCCCCCGCATCCTGGAGTGATTTGATGGCCCTGGGGACCGACACCCCCCAGGACTGGCTCCTGCAATGTCCAGGGGAGTCCACACCCGGGACATTGCCATTTGCTATGACAGGGCGGGAGCATGGCTTCAACCCTGTGACAGCAAACCCTGGTTTGCTTCGTTGACGCAAGAGGAGGAAAACCTCTGCTCGCTTCAATAAAGGAAAGGAGAATTGCTTTTGGGCAAGGGAAGCTACATGTTAGCAGCTCCTGTTGCCCAAAAGCAATGCCGGCCCCTCCAGGAGGCGGGGAGCTGGCGGGACCATGGGGGCATTGGGGCTCCCTCCACGGTCCCCAACAGAGAGGCCAGGCCCTGGGGGATGGGGTCCCGGGGCCAAAAGTGTCCTGGGAGGGGGGCCACATGACCCCCTCCCCTTTAAAAAATAAAAATAAAGGATGTTGATGTGGGCATGCCTCAGGGATGGGATCCCGGAGGCGAATGTAAATTAATAAAACTGAACCTTTTTCAAAAAAGTTTTGAGTCGCGACCCTAGCATGGCCCCCTAGTGGAAAAATGAAGGGTGAGCGGCTCTCAGCGCGGCCCCCTAGTGTGAATACGAAGGGTGCGTGACACTCAGCATGGTCCCCTAGTGTGATTCGCTAGGTGGGCGGCTCACAGCGTGGCACTGGAGTATTTCCCAGGTCTTTAAAACACCAAGGGGCATATTCTCAAAGACACATCGCCGTGTTAACGGCGATGTGTCGCAGCCAAAATGGTGATAAATTCAACGCACCATTCACAAGCTGGTGCAAACAGCCCATATCACCAGTTTACCAGCGATAGCTGCCTCAAAAAAACATTGTCACGGATGACCCCCGCAAATATCGCTAATGAGATTCGGAGTAGGCGTTCCCGTGCAGATAGCAGCGAACACACCACTGCGCAAAAGTCTCAACAACCAGCAAGATTGGCAAAGAGAACACAAAATAGGCGATAAGGTACGTTAGCACTAGGAAGTTTACACCTGCTCTGACCTGGTGTAAAGTCGGTCTACAACCTGCAACATCAAAGGGAGCCCAGACGACAGCCACAGCTGAATGGCAACAGATGCCATGGAGCCAACGATCATGCAGCTTGGACACCCAATAGTGCCACGCCATCCCTGCCTCCACCCCCTTGTCCGCCTTCCACCCGACCTCCCCCCGACAAACAAATGTGACAGCAACCTTGCAAAATCTGGAATATGACAAATCGGCTGATGTCACACAAATATAACAATCAAGATGCATGTGAGGTTGGAAAAATGAGAATCACAGTCATCTATGGATTTAGATATAAAACATTTTATTTAAACAAAACGACAAAATAAAAGTAGGTAAAGCCATGGCATGTCATTCCTCGACAATCTGTGAATCCCAGTCTGCAAGACAAAAAGCAAGATAAGATTGTGTGTCATGCGCCCATCAAAGGAGAGAAAGAAAGAGTGAGAGAGAGAGAAAGAGTGAGAGAGAGAGAGAGGAAGAGAGAGAGAAAGAAAGAGAGAGAGGAAGAAAGAAAGAGAGAAAGAGCGAGAGGGAGAGGAAGAGAGAGAGAAAGAGTGTGAGAGAGAGAAAGAGGGAGAGAAAGGAAGAGACGGAGAGGGAGAATGAGTGCAGACACTACGGACAAAACCCCCACAGCTCACCTTTCCGCCACTGATGTGTCTCCAACCACGTGCCAGGACATACTGCAGCCCTCAAGCTCACTCATCTGAAACATAGTATAAAATCAGTAATGGCAGAGTACATATAACTGCACATGCCTTCATCGCTGTCCCACCCCTGCACACCCAGGCTGCTGCACCCCATCCACTCCCGCCACCCAGAGGTGTCTGCCTGCCCCTGCGCACCCAGGTTGCTGCACACCATCCACTCCCACCGCCCAGCGATGACTGCCCACCGCTGCGCAAAGAAGCCGCTCTGCTCACCTTCCGCCACCAGAGTGTGTCCAAATTGGCCCACCCCGTGCTGAAGTGAGCTCCAAGGCAAAGACCTGCGTCCTTGGCAGCCAGAAGGTCGCACATCCTATTCTGGGTCTTGCTATCGCAATGGCCGAGAACATATCAATGCACCGCACCGAAGAGTCATCTTTGTGTGGCGTACACGCCTGCCAGCTGAGCTCACAATTCAAATCAGGTCTTGATTGCCAGGATGGTGTATCGAGGACTACGCATCATTGCAGGCTGGACACCTGCTCAGCTCTGGTGGCACTAACACAGTGAAACTCAAGTCATCGCCACGTTGCGGGAGGCCCGTGTCGGGCAAAGTGCCTCGGCTGCAACTAACTCTGTGTACTTCAACTTGTGGGAGAAAATAGAAATGGCGTCAAGCATGTGCGCCCGGCCCTTTTTACTGGCAGGGTCACATGTCCTGTGACTTCTGTGCTGCAAGGGTGTGGTGTGGGTATAAACCAGCCCTGAGGGAGTGGCATGCTGACATCTAGATCTGTAATCAGCAAATCGCTACAGGGAAGCCCTGGGACATGTATTGTTATTGTTCCTTCCCTGTAAGCGTAAGCGGAGTGGGCTGGCTGAAACGCTCCTCGTTCACAACTTCACCAATATGGCGGTTTGAATCCGCTCAACCACCGAGATAAGTACACAATGGATGAGCGACCACTTTTTTATCCAAAAAAAGATATATTTTAGTATTTAATAAAAAAGAAAACATTATATACTTTTAATAACAAACGCAAAAACTATTTTCAGGATATTAAAGTTACAAAATATCACCAAAAAAATCAAAATGACTGAAAAAATCATAGGTTTAATGAACATTATAATTAGAAATTAGCATTTAAAAAACCTTTGAAATTCACAAACAAAAGCATAAGTTTCAGGGCCATTATAGATAGAAATTAGAATTAAAAAAATCTTAGAAATTCACTGAAAAAACGTAGGTTTCCGGGACGGTATAGTTAGAAATTAGCATTTAAAAAACCTTAGAATTCACTGAAAAAAACATAGGTTTCAGGGACATTATAGTTAGTTGGACATTTCACTCGTACAAAACCAGAAAAACTCGGCGGTTATAGTTAGTAGAGCTAACTATAACTCGCGCACTCGCAATGCACTGCTGATGACATCACATATTACAGTAGCACTTAAGCTTTATTCAACACATCGCAGCATGGCCGCCAATGCTGTGAGAAGTCGTGAGGAGGCGGCAGTTGAAATGTTCGATGACTCTCCAGTCACCGAGCTTGTGGTAAATGTGCATTCGGAAGCTGCCAAAATGGGGAGTGCTGATTTGAAAGAACTTTTGAAAAGGCTGGAAAAAGCAATGCGCACAGAACAGTCCAAGGGGTGGGAGCACCGGTCCCTTTCATATTATTTGGAGGTGGGACGTATCCCACGGGGATTGCACATGATGTTGGCGCCCAGTTATGAAAACCCTGACCCCAACATGTTGGCAGAGTGAGCAGAAACCAACTTAGCATCATCTTGCACATTAGTAAAGATTCTGGTGAAATATGCGGAAAGCAATACAAACGAAAATAAATTAGTTGAATGTGGAAATAAACAAAATGGGGGCCCCTGACTTGGAGAAAAAATTCTGTGATGAGATGCTTGCGCGTCTCCTGAAAAAGGAAGATATAATTAAAAAGCACAAGGCTTTTAAGTTCCAGCGGGACAAAATAGATTATCAGATTGGTCAAATATTCACATTTGCCAAAATTCCCTAAAGAAACTGAGCAAACCTGTCCAAACACCTCTAGCTCCAACAGACACGAGGGACACTGCTCTGTTATCCACATCAGTGTCAGATTTGAGCTTGGTGCCAGGCAGCGAGTCAGAAAATGAACAAGCCTCTACCAGCTCGAGGTTGGGGTTTACAAAACTTTCCCTGGCGTAGGAGGTCGATTGCCTGCGCCAGGAAAGAAGACAAACTCTAAGGCCTTGCTCGCAAAAAGAAAAAGGAATGAAAGGGTCAACCTTAAATGACGCAAACAAAGGCAATGCCCCAAAATTAAGCCGCAGAGGCAAACCCTAATACAAAAAAACCACAGAGAAAATGGAACCGCAAATAATTGTTCCATTAATGACCCCCTATCAATCATCAACATCACGGAAATGAAGCTCAGCACCAATGAAGAAAAAATCTTAGCTTTTGGTCTGTCGTACTGCCCTGCGAATGACTTTAATTACGCGCAAGTATGCATTGACATGTATAAATATACACGTAAGTTAAAATTACGCAAGTTTCATTAATTGAATAGAACTGAGCATAGAGCTATACAGACGGTGGTATTCACTGGCACTTTAAGCCCGCCCATCACTGCTGTCAGTGATTACAACTTGATGCGCAATCTGTACGAACTACTTGAGGAGGGCAGGATGGATGAATCTGTTGAGAGTGATCCCTTTCCTAGAGTGAACATGCCTGGTTTAACACAATTCAAAGCCAAGTCAACATTCAACCCAATCATGTTGCACGACAACATTGACATCTATAATGAATTGATGACTAACCAACTTTAATAAAACTACAGAGAACACCAACACACACGCGGCGGAGATATGACCAACAAAACAGCTATAGGCAATTGATAAAGAAATTACAGGATAATGACAATATAATTATCCGCCAATTGGTTAAGGGCGGGAATGTTGTCCTTTGGCCTCATAAAATGTACTTGGAGAAAGCACTTTTTCATTTAAATGATCACCAGTGCTACAAACAAAGTGACTAGAAAATTGTCAAAGCAGCATGGAGTGATTTCTATACAAAGCTGTTATCATGGAAAAGTGCTGGGTTACTGAGCGTTGATGAATTTAAATTTCTTAAGGTGAATCATCCAATAATCCCAGTTATTTATCTAATCCCAAGATTCACAAGGACCCTACCAAGCCCCCAGACAGGCCGATAAAGTCAGCGAGGAAAAGTATTATGGAGAACACCTCACGATATAACGATTACTTTTTACAACAGCACTTTAAGCGGTTGACATCCTACCTGCAGGACACAAGGGACTTTTTGAGGAAAATTGACAACTTAACATGGCAGAATGATTATTTGTTGATTACCCTTGATATCACTGCTTTATAAACAAGCATGCATTACTTGGATGGCATCAAGGCAGTTGAGTACTTTTTAAGGTCTAAACCCCTGTGTATGATGAACCATAGCAACATGATTTTGGAAATGATTTCTACTTGTCTGAACAAAAACTATTTTTTGTTTCAGAGTCAAGTATTTCAACAAATGAGAGGTGTGGCAATGGGGGCTTGCTTCTCCCCCAGTTATGCTTGTTTGCATATGGGGATGTGGGAGGAGCAGGTCCTCAGCACCAAATATAAGCAAGATCTTACTGATAACATCATAGTTTGGAATTGTTACATCGACAATTTATTTCTCATTTGGAAGGGGTCAGAGACGGCAGCGTCTGTGTTCATTCAAGAAATCAATGTTAACAACTTGAATCTGCAATTCACAGCACAGGTCAGTCAGAAGTCTGTAAGCTTTCTGGATGTGGAGGTGTATGTCCAGAATTGCAGACTTGAGACCAAATTGCATCGCAAAGCAATGGAGGGCAACACGGTGCTCCACGCCACCAGTCATCATCCTGAGCATCTGCTACGCAGCATACCCTATGGTGAGATGCTGCGCATCAGGCGTATCTGTAGCGTTGATAAGGATTTTTTTCATCACAAAGTGAGAGCAAGAAAGGGTTTGTGACTAGGGGCTATACTGCAGAAATGATAGATAAAGTGATTAGGAAAACCAGGTCCTTTTCATGATCAACAGCCTTATGTTCCAGATCTAGAATTGATGTAGAAGCTAATGTACCCACATCCCCTGCTGACTCCCCACGACTAATAATAACATACAGTCGCCATCATCGTGCACTGTGCAAAATCTTTAACAAGAATTGGGCAGTAATTCGCAGTGACCCTGTAAGTGGTGAATCCTTGACAGAGACTCCCAAAATCCCTTTCCGGAAAGCATGCTCTATGAGTGATATGCTCTTAAAAAGTAGACCGGAGGTGATAACCAAGTATACATGGTTACAGACTACTAAAGGATTCATTAAAAGCACAGTATCATACAGAACTCCCTTTCCTGATGCTTCCCAAACTATATAAAAAAATCTGACTTGCAAGACTGATTTTGCTGTTTAAGTGCTGGAGTGTACGTGTGGCCTGCGATATGCTGGTAGTACCAAGTTGCAGGTCCACAAATGTATTCTCCAGCACACAAGGGCAGTCAGCAATCAGGATGCATCATATCCTGTAGCCAGGCATTTTAAGGATGTTCATGACAGTCACCTGGAACACCTTAGTTACTTTGTGGTTGATATGGTCCCACCACTTAGACGAGGTGGGGACTGTGAAGCCTTGTTGAGGAAATTAGAAACTAGATACATCCTCGAGCTGGACACTAAGATGCCCAATGGGTTAAACTCGAGTGAAGATTTCTTCACATGCCTGTAAGTCAGTCTTATAGTTATACTAGTGTTTGTAAAGCTTCAGCATGAACATTTCCACACTATCCATGCATATGCCTGTCTTCCTCTAAGCAACTGAAGGCATTTTTAAGATGCAATTTTAAACACATGTTTTTATTTTTTGCACAAGCACTTTTTCAGGCAGAATACATAGAACAGCCCATTGGGCATGTACATTGTGTCACATACTGAATCATGACAAGCAGTTAGTGATCCACATTAATAGCTAACTAAACTTTAAATCTGATTTTAGATATTTATGAGGTAATAAGTATTTATTAGGATTTTAGGTTTCTATGTATTCAATTGACAAATTGAATTCGATTTTAAATATTTAAGGGATAATAAATATTTATTAGGATGATTTTAGACTCCTTTATAATCAGCACAGATTCCCGACCCCAACCATCTACAGTGCATCCTTCTCAACACTCGATCGGTCCACAGACACGCCATTGACCTATGGAATCTACTAGACACCATCTCTCCAGATGTCGCCTTCCTAACAGAAACTTGGATGAACGATTCCTCCGCCCCAGACATCACCATTGCCATCCCTGAAGACTATAAGATCACACGCAAGGACCGCACCGACCACACAGGAGGAGGAATCGCTATCGTCCATAAGAAATCAATCTGCATCTCAACCAGCTCTGACGCCAACCTCGCTAACTCCGAACACCTTCACTTCCAGATCCACATCGACCCCAAGACCACACTCAGAGGCACCCTCCTCTACAGACCACCAGGACCCCGCGCAAAATTCAGTGAAGACATCACGGACTTCATCACTCCACACGCGCTCCCCTCCGAGGATTACATCCTTCTGGGAGACCTCAACTTTCACCTTGAAAAGATCAACGACCGCAACACCACCACCCTCTTGGACAATCTCGCCAACCTCGGACTTAAACAACTGGTCACTTCCCCCACCCACATCGCAGGTCACACACTCGACCCCATCTTCACCTCCAGCAATCATGTCTCCTTCAGCCACACTACGGATCTCCTCTGGACTGACCACAGCTGCGTTCACTTCACCTACAACAAACCAAAACCCACCAACCACCTCCAACCAACTCTGCAAAGAAACTGGAACAAAATCACCACGGATCAGATCTCCGCATCGCTCCTTCTAAACACCCAAGCCCACTCTTCTAACGCAAACGAAGCCGCCGCCAACCTGACCCTATGGTTATTCAACACCGCCGACACCTTAGCACCACTGAAGAAGCGTCAAAGCAAACCTGGCAGCAAAAAGGCCTCATGGTTCAACGATGATCTTAAGAAGTCCAAGAAACTCTGCCGCTCCCTTTAAAAGGCCTGGAAAAAAGACCCTACCACTAGCACCAAGGACGCCTTCAAAAACGCCACCCGCACTCACCACCAACTAATCCGAAAGGCCAAGAAAACAGCATTCAAGGATCGACTTGACAACAACGCCCACAACAGCAAGGAACTTTTCAACATCGTCAAGGAATTTTCCAATCCCTCGGCCAACTCCAACGACATCACCCCCTCTCAAGCCCTCTGCGACTCCCTAGCCTCATTCTTCCACAACAAGATTGCAGACATCCACAACAGCTTCGACAACCAACCCGGAAACCAACCCACCCTACCATTTGCTGAACATTCTCCCCCCGTGAACACCCTTAACGACTAGAACCCAATCTCCACTGAGGACACAATCCGCCTGATGAATTCCATCCACTCAGGATCCCCCACAGACCCATGTCCTCACCACATCTTCAACAAAGCAGACTCCGTCATAGCACCGCACCTCCGAAACGTCATCAACTGCTCCTTCAACTCCGCCACCTTCCCGGAAGACTGGAAACACGCTGAACTCACCGCCCTTCTGAAAAAACCCACAGCGGACCCCACCGAACTAAAAAATTACCGCCCCATCTCGCTCCTTCCATTCCCGGCCAAAGTCATCGAGAAAGCTGTCAACAACCAGCTCGCCGCCTTCCTCGAAGCCAACAAATCCCTCGACTCCTCACAATCTGGCTTCCGAGCAAAACACAGCACTGAGACCGCCCTCATCGCAGCAACAGACGACATTCGAACTCTACTGGACAATGGAGACACAGTCGCCCTCATCCTCCTCGACCTCTCTGCAGCATTCGACACAGTCTGCCACAGCACCCTTTTACAACGCCTCAATAACATCGGAATCCAAGGAAAAGCACTTGAATGGATCACCTCGTTCCTCACCGGAAGAACCCAGAGAGTCCGCCTCCCACCATTCAAGTCCAAGGCCACTGAAGTCATCTGTGGCGTACCACAAGGATCCTCACTCAGCCCCACCCTCTTCAACGTATACATGAGCCCCCTCGCAGCCATCGCCCGCCAACACAACCTCAACATCATCTCTTACGCGGATGACACTCAACTAATCCTCTCCCTCACCAATGACCCCAGCACCGCCAAAACTAACCTACACGAAGGAATGAAAGAAGTTGCCGAATGGATGAAACAAAGCCGTCTGAAACTAAACTCAGACAAAACAGAAGTCCTCATCTTAGGTACATCCCCCTCTGCATGGGACGACTCCTGGTGGCCGGAAGCCCTCGGAAAAGCACCCATCCCTACAGACCACGCACGGAACCTAGGCGTCATCCTTCATTCTTCACTCTCAATGAACAGACAAGTCAGCGCCGTATCCTCTTCCTGCTTCAACATTCTTCGCATGCTCAGAAAAACATTTCGCTGGATCCCCACCGAAACTAGGAAAACAGTCACCCATGCTCTAGTCACGAGCCGACTGGACTACGGAAACACCCTCTACGCAGGCACTACCGCTAAACTCCAGAAGAAACTCCAACGAATCCAAAACGCCTCAGCCAGGATCATATTAGACATCCCACGCAACGAACACATCTCTGGTCACCTTAAAGACCTCCACTGGCTACCCGTCAATAAGAGGATCACTTTCCGACTGCTAACCCACGCACACAAATCACTCTACGACATCGGACCAGAATGCCTCAACTCACGACTGTCCTTCTACACCCCCTCCCGCCAACTACGTTCTTCCAGCCAAGCCCTCGCCACTGTACCTCGCATCAACAAGACCACCATGGGAGGCAGATCCTTCTCATACCTGGCTGCTAAAACATGGAAATCACTCCCCGCTTACCTTCGCCTTACCCAGAACCACCTAGCATTCAGAAAGCAACTTAAAACGTGGATATTTGACAAGTAATCCTCCTCCCCTTTCTAAGCGCCTTGAGACCCTCTGGGTATGTAGTGCGCTATATAAATTCTCTGACTTGACTTGACTTGACTTGGTTTTAGGATTGTTAGGATATTAGTAACAACAATCCATTGTTCAGATATTTGTGTATCAATACATTTACAATGTAGTTGGTAATAATTATGTAAAGAAAACTCCATGTGAGAAGGGACTGGATAGCCCCAACTAACCTTTCGCACAGCTCCATGCCGTCGCTGACGTGCATGTATTTCACAATCCTTTTTTATCAATTTTTTCGTTTTACTTAGTTTAAACCACATTTTAAGTTCATTTAACCATCTTTTATCATCTTTGCTCCAAAGGTCCACAACCAGTTTACAATGCCAGTTTTCAAATTTCTGCTATTCAGTAGCCCGAAATGCATTGGGTCTTTTATGTGTAATAAAGACTGCCTGTGATGAACTTTTGCATCAGTCCTATTCTTTGAAAGAGACCTGGATTGGCTCAATTTGAATAGCAGTAATTTGAAAACTGGCATTGTAAACTGGTTGTGGACCTTTGGAGCAAAGATGATAAAAGATGGTTAAATGAACTTAAAATGTGGTTTAAGTAAAACGAAAAAATTGATAAAAAAGGATTGTGAAATACATGCACGTCAGCGACGGCATGGAGCTGTGCGAAAGGTTAGTTGGGGCTATCCAGTCCCTTCTCACATGGAGTTTTCTTAACTTATGGCAGTTGGGCATGCCTACACCGATCTGCACGCAATTCTGATGAAAGCGGGAGTAAAAAATAAGTGAATAAAAGACATGTGAATTAAGAGGTGTGCAACCCCTATCTCTAATGAAACTTAATAATTATGTAAAGGCCATCACTGTCTTTTCCCTTCTTTCCTGTTTGGAATTTGGATAGGTACCTATTTCTTTACAGTTCCTTAGACAGTATATTCATATTTGATGACAAACATTAGCATTTTGACCCACTAGGGTGATATCTGGGGCATTAAATAGTTATGTGCAACACATAACATGGTGACTAATGTGCATTATAATGCGATATGTGTCCAAAAGAAATCTGTGATCTTTTCTAAAATTGTACAGGGACCCACTAGGGTTTTCCCAGTATTGATATGGGCACAGTATGATTACCTACATGGTTTTAAGGTTTAGTGATACTTTGTCTTTTATGAAAGAAAACACATTGTTTCCTTGTATATCGATGGGTCACTAATACCCTGCATTTTTGGACAATTGATTGCTGCTATCTCTTGCCTATTTGCACTCTGTATCATTGATGGTTTACCAATATTTTGCGTATTTGCACAAATTGACTGCTGCTATTACTTGCGAATTTGCACTGTGTACCATTGTGGTGGAATTATATATTGGTTGACCCAATTGAGGTGTTGCATGAGGTTCGAGGGTTAAGAAAATGCACCAACCATGGTTTTAACAAAATGGTTGCAATTATTCATCTTTTAGGTTCACTGACTGCTATACTTATTTATGTATTTATCTAGCTATTTATACATGTTTTGGAAATCAGTCTTAATGCCATTTAGCTTCAGACACTACTATGATTTATGGAAAGAAGTGATGTACAGAAAAACGGATGTATTTCTTCTATGTTTACCTGCCTAACATTGCACGTGATATCGCACTAGCACTTTAAATTTATGGTTATCTGTCACAGCTTCATGTGATCAAGGCCTCTAGAAGGCCGAAACGCGTCATGGCGGTGGTGCATGGTGTTGGATATAATAAATAACCTTGCACTAAACTTTGGGAATGTGTTGGTCTTTCCAGGAGGACTTTGGGAGTTTCAGACGAAGTTCGTTGAATATATATATATATATATATATATATATATATATATATATATATATATATATATATATATATATATATATATTACCTACTGGCGGTCGCCAGTAGGTAGTTATAGTTAGGATTTTTTTCAATGTTAAATCTCAAAATTCTATTTGGAATAACTTTAGCGCCGGTTGACGAATCTGCCTCAACATTTCCTCAAAATGGCCTCGCGGCGTTCCGGTCCTTCCCTGAAAGTTTGGGGGGGATTCGTCAAGCGGGGGCCGAGATAAAAGGGGGGTCCCAAATCGCGTTTTCCCCATGTTAATTTCCATAGGGCGGTCGATTTCACTTTTAGCCCGAACGGCTGAATGGATTTCCACCAAACTTGGCAAAATTGTAGGGACTGGTAGCCCGATGTGCCTTTGCTATGTCTCAAAATATGTGCTCCAGTCGATTTTGAGTAATTAAGGTTCAAAAAAATATATATATCTATAGCCGCGCACTAGTACGTGCACCGGTACGCGCACCGGGCACGCCACGCGAGGTGCGCACGGAAAGCTGATTGGCTCTCGGGTGTCTGTAAACATTCGAAACAGTCCGGAGCGGCCGCCATCTTGTGTCTCGGTAGGATCGAGACACGAGAGGTGGGCAAAACAAAGAGGTAAATGACCATAAGGGGGCAGGGTAGACCCCCCCTTGACCCCTAGGTTTGATGTGGGGGCTATAAAAGGGGCCCGCGGGGCATTTAAAATTTTTTTTTTTTTTAGTTTTGCACGGGGGAAGCGCCCGGTACGCGCACCAGGTAGCGCACCAGGAAGCGTAAAATGAGGGAAAAAGATGACAGTTTATAAAAAAAGAAGCCTTTATTTAGAAATTGGGGGTAGTTCTAAAAAGAACTTTTTTTTTTCTTCTTTTTGTTGTTTTATATTTTTTTTGTGTTTTTTGAACTTTTTGAACTTTTTTTGGCTTTTCAAAACAGTTTTATATTTTTTTTGTATTTTTTTAGGGGGAGAAACAAAAAAAGGGAATTGAAACTGGCTCAACTGGAGCAAAAAAACAAAAAACCCAAAAAATTACTTCTTTTTGGGCCACTTGTGATTATCACCTGCAAGGACGATGAGCTTAACGCTTTTTTCACCATAGGCGATAAGCTTGCCACATGCAGAACAAGTGATTTTAAAATCAGCAAATCTTGGCTGAATGCAAGGCATCATCTCGGATGTTTCTGGTCCCGATGAAGTGGGTTGGTTTCTTTGGGAGGTGGTCCTTGACGATTGGGGGAGGTTACTGGCCAGTTCCCTGAACTCTGCACGAGAGTAGTTGTTTGGGTGCTTTCGGGTCATATGACAAATCATGGTATGGTTACCAAATGAATATTTTTTGTTTGGGTTGCCCCGTGAAAGTTCTTCATTGCAGATTAGGCAAGTTACCTTGGCCGCATTCACTTTTTTCTTGCCCTCTGGGATTGAAAAAAACTCCCATACAATATGTGGCTTGGGTTTGTATGGGGTATTTTCTTCAGGCCGCCATCTTCTCCTCCCCTCCTCCTCTTCCTCTTCCTCCTCCTCCTGTTCTTGACCACCAATATAATCTGGAGCTGGTCCTGTTGGTGGTGGTGGTGGTGGTGGTGGGACAGATGCACCAGCTGCTGCTGCTACTGAAGCCATTATTAAGATAAAAAAGGTACAGAGATGTACAAACAGGTCTTCCTCAGTCAAAGGACAAAGTCAGAATAAGGAAAAAAGGTGGGGTCTTTCATCATTTAGAAAAAAAACTGTCCTGAACCAATGAGAAGTGTTATTTTCAGGTCACAAGACCAGGGGCTTCATCATTATGAAACTAAAACTGTTATGAACCAATGAAAAGTGTTATTTTCAGGTCACATGACCCGACGCGCTTACGCTACGTGCCCCCGGGCGCGCCCGGGGGCGCTCCGGGTCGCGTAGCGTAAGCGCGTCGGATGTTTACGTTGCGCAATCGTATTCGCTCGAGTACTTCCGGGTGCGCTTACGCCGTGCGTATCACGCGGACGCGGCTACGTGATACGTCATGAGCATGTTTTCGTTCGCGATATTGGCACTTACGAGACGCTCCCCGGAGCGCGCCCGGGGGCGCTTTATAAAAGTACGCTTTTCGGGGAGCTCCCCGGGAAGTGCACCGGGAGCGCTCCAAAGCAAAAAAATAAAAATAAAATTGGGAAAAATTGTAGGGACTGGTAGCCCTATTCTTAAGTGGTTTTTACGAAAATTAACTTTGATAAAATATATATTGTGCTACATTGCGCTATATATATGCCAAAATGTAGCCCAAATGTAGCCCAATGTAGCCCAATGTAGCCCAAAGATGGCCACCAGGGAGCAAAAAATGCAAATGTAGCCCAAATATCAGCTAGATGTAGCCCAACTGTAGCCCAATGACAGAATGTACCAGAGTGTTCTAAAGAACAACTAGAGTGCTAACAGTCTTATTTATAAAGTGAGACTTATAGTTAGGAATTCGAATTTAAAAAACGTTTGAAATTCACTGAAAAAAACATAGGTTTCACACCAGTTATAGTTAGGAATTAGCATTTAAAAAACCAATGAAATTCACTGAAAAAACCATAGGTTTCACACCAGTTATAGTTAGGAATTAGCATTTAAAAAACCTATTAAATTCACTAAAAAAACCATAGGTTTCACATCAGTTATAGTTAGCTGGAAATTTTACTGACATAAAACCAATGAAATTCCACGTTATAGTTAGTTGGACTCACTATAACTTGCGCGCCTGCAATGCACTGCTGATGACGTCACATATTACATCACTCATGACATGGTCAGTGACATCACTCATGACATCACTGATGACACCATCCTTGTGACAGAGTGACAGACCTCCTTTCAGTGTAATGTAACCATTGAAACACATATTCAAACAATAGAAACTAACATTTTCAATAAAATGGAGATACCCATACCAGTTAAAAAACTGATTTTATTGACATAAAACCATAGAAATTCCAACGTTATAGTTAGTTGGACTCACTATAACAAGCGCGCCTGCAATGCACTGCTAATGACGTCACATATTACATCACTCATGACATCGTCAGTGACATCACTAATGACGTTGGAATTTCTATGGTTTTATGCCAGTAAAATTTCCAGCTAACTGGTTTTTTAAATACTAATTCCTAACTATAACTGGTGTGAAACCTATGTTTTTTTAGTGAATTTCATTGGTTTTTTTAAATGCTAATTTCTAACTATATATAGGGCCTCAAACCTATGAAATGTAATATTTTTTACAATGAATCCTATATTGTATATTTATATAATACTATTTTATTTTTATTTATTTATTTTTTTGCCCTGGAGCGCTCCCGGTGGGCGCCCCGGTGAGCGTCCCGTTAGCGCTATTGCCGTGAACGAAAACATCATTGTGACGTATCGCGTAGCCGCGTCCGCGTGATACGCACGGCGTAAGCGCACCCAGAAGCACTCGAGCGAATACGATCGTGCAACGTAAGCATCCGATGCGCTTAGGCGACCCGCCCGGGGGCGCGTAGCGTAAGCGCGTCGGGTCATGTGACCTGAAAATAACACTTTTCATTGGTTCAGGACAGTTTTTTTTTCCAAATGATGAAGAACCCCACATTTTTTCCTTATTCTGACTTTGTCCTTTGACTGAGGAAGACCTGTTTGGAGCTCTGTGAATAATATTTTGTACTTTAAAATGGCTACAGTAGCAGAAGCAGCTGGAGCATCTGCACCACCACCACCACCACACCAAGAGGACCACCACAACACCACAGTGGTGGAGATGAAGAAGAGGAGGAGGGGGAGGGGAGTGGGAGATTCCTACCAGAAGACAATACCCCATATAGGCCTAAGCAGCACATTGTATGGGAGTTTTTTTCCATCCCAGAAGGCCAGAAGAAAATGAATGCGCCAAAGGTGACTTGCCTAATCTGTAAGATGGAACTTTCAAGGGGTAACCCTAATAAAAAATACTCATTTGGCAATAACACCATGATTCTGCACATGCAGCGCAGGCATCCCAACAACTATGCTGCGGCAGAGGTGAGAGAACTGGCCAGCAACCCTCCCCAATCTTCACCCAGCACCTCCAAATGAAAGCAACCCACTTCATCGGGACCAGAGACAAGGGAGATGGTCCCAAACATTAAACCAAAGTTTGGGCACTACAAGATCACTTGTATTTTTTGTGGTAAGACCATCACCTATGGTGAGCAAAGCATAACGCTCATCAACCGTGCTGGTGACAACCACAAAGGCCCCAAAAATCCATAATTTTTTCCTGATTTTTTTTTGCTCCAGTTGAGCCGTTTTCAATTCCCTGTTTTTTGTTTCTCCCCATAAAAATAACAAAAAAAATATAAAATAGTTCATAAAAGCCAAAAAAAGTACAAAAAGTTCAAAAAAACATTTAAAAAAATATAAAACAACAAAAAGAAGAAAAAAACAGTTCTTTTTAGAACCACCTCCAAATTATAAAAAATGGCTAAATTTTTTGAAAACTCTATCATTCTTTTTTCCCCATGGTACGCTCTCCGGAGCGCTCCCCGGTACGCATACCGGGTGCTCCCCCCACGCAAATAAATTAAAAAAAAAAATGTTGCCCCGCGGGGGCCTTTTATAGCCCCCACATCAAACCTAGAGGGTCAGGGGGGGTCTACTCTGCCCCCTTATGATCATTTCCCCCTTTGTTTTTGCCACCTCATGTGTCTTGATCCTACCAAGACACAAGATGGCGGCCGCTCCGGACTGTTTGGAATGTTTACAGACACCCGAGAGCCAATCAGCTTTCCACACGCGAACTCGCGTAGCTCGCTGGTTAGCGCTGCGGTGCGCGTACAGGGGCGCGCTTATAGATATATATTTTTTTTTGTACCTAAATTACTCAAAATCCACTGGAGCACATATCTTGAGACATAGCAAAGGCACACTGGGCTACCAGTCCCTACAATTTTGCCAAGTTTGGTGGAAATCCATTCAGCCGTTCGGGCTAAAAGTGAGGTCGACCGCCCTATGGAAATTACCATTGGGGAAAACACGTTTTGGGACCCCCCTTTTATCTCGGCTCCCGCTTGACAAATCCCCCCCAAACTTTCAGGGAAGGACCGGAGCGTCGCGAGGCAAATTTGAGGATATTTTCAGGCAGATTCCTCAACCGGAGCCAAAGTTATTACCAATAGAATGTTGCAATTTCCCTATTGAAAATAATCCTAACTATAACTACCTACTGGGGACCACCAGTAGGTAATATATATATAGCTGCCTGTGGTCTCTCTCATCTTGGGCAAAACTCTTTCTGGATATGTATATATATATTGGGCTCAATATTTCCGTAACTTCAACAGAAACCACAGCACTCAGGAGGGTAGCTTGCTCCACAGATTTATTTTCTTGCAGGAATCACACACAGACGCGTTTCGGCGTACCGCCTTCGTCAGTGTCTCTCCCATTCTGTGCACGACATGTTAATAAAGTTAAGTTCACTTTCATTGGACACAAACAAAGGACTATACCACTCTAGGTGTTTTGGGCGCCATCTTGTAGTGTGCCTGGTTAGTCTATCCGGCATACTTTGTGTGGTTTTATTCATTAATAGTAAACTGTATATAGGTAGGTAGAGGGTGTAAGTTATCTATATTGTTACAGTAACACACTATAAAGCCGTGTATCGGCAATTGTCCTTTGTCATCGTGTCCCCATTTCTAATAGCAATATACACCTTCATTCGAGTCTAGACAAGATCCAAATACTGCTATATTTTCTCAAAACTTTTCTCAAAAAACATTTAGATGCATCATAAATGTCACAAACAATCATCAAAAACAGCGAAAACCCAACCAAATCAAGGGTGATAAAATTCATATGTCTCTCAATGGCAGAACAGCCACACGATCCTTATATTACATGGCCATTATGCATTCCTTGTGGAAAAAGAGGAAAGGAAGCAAGAAAGGGATAGGAGAGAGAGAGAAGCGAGAGAGAAGAAAGAATATATATATATATATATATATATATATATATATATATATATATATATATATATATATATATATATATATATATATATATATATTACACAACAATCACTTGAGTAAAGATGATTCTCAGTCCCATTGATCGAGAGTAAGGTGTTTATTTAGGTAGGCAAACAACACATTACACGTTTTCTTGCTTGTTTTTAAAATTGAATTCTTTGCAATACTTGTAATGTTTACTTACTTGCCTGCCATTCAAGACCCCTGAACAGCGGATTTAGCGCTGCAGAGGGCGAGGCTTGGCTTGATTAGAACTGCCACCTTCCTCGCGGTGTCGAGGCCACGCCCACTCACTTAGGCCACGCCCCTTTTTCACCAGCCTACTTAAGGCGCTGAGAACTAACGCTGCTGCATTCATTAAATCTCCTGAGGCACAGCCGGAAGGCACGTTTTCTTGCTTGTTTTTAAAATTGAATTCTTTGCAATACTTGTAATGTTTACTTACTTGCCTGCCACTCAAGACCCCTGAACAGCGGATTTAGCGCTGCAGAGGGCGAGGCTTGGCTTGATTAGAACTGCCACCTTCCTCGCGGTGTCGAGGCCACGCCCACTCGCTTAGGCCACGCCCCTTTTTCGCCAGCCTACTTAAGGCGCTGAGAACTAACGCTTCTGCATTCATTAAATCTCCTGAGGCACAGCCAGGAGGCACGTTTTCTTGCTTGTTTTTAAAATTTAATTCTTTGCAATACTTGTAATGTTTACTTACTTGCCTGCCACTCAAGACCCCTGAACAGCGGATTTAGCGCTGCAGAGGGCGAGGCTTGGCTTGATTAGAACTGCCACCTTCCTCGAGGTGTCGAGGCCACGCCCACTCACTTAGGCCACGCCCCTTCCCTACTCCGCCCTTCTACCAGCATATAGGATGTGTCCATTCCGGAAGCGCAGCGGACGAGCGCAGCGGGTGCGCCGTTTGCGCGCCGAAGGCGCGCCTAAGGCAAGCCCGTCTGCGCCCGTCCACGGCCGACCGGGGCCCGGGCCATGTCATTCTGCCCAATTCATCACCCCCTACGCTCCCGGGGACTTAACTGCTCTACATTCACTCCGGCCATTGGACACTACCAGCTCTTCACGCCTGCGTCATCTAGGTATTTACCAAGCCCGCAGCACCTTTCCTGAAATTCAGACTATTCCGTCCCTCCTCACCTCTGAACCCATAGTCTCTCCCCCACCTCCCAACCCCTTGCCCACTCAGACATCCGCTAACATGGAATTAGCAATTATTTATCTTAATACTCGATCACTAGTCAGTCACCAACTCGACATCTTCCACCTCCTGGACTCAGACCGACCTGACATCCTTCTCCTAACCGAGACCTGGCTGAATGAGGACTCGTCCCCTGACATCTTGGCCGCCATTCCTCCGGGGTATTACATACTCCAAGTCAATCGGCCTGCTGACAAACAAGGAGGCGGCGTAGCTGCCATTATCAAACTTCCCCTCAGGTTCACTTCCGTCTCTTTACGCACTATTCCTCAGGTGGACTGCCTAGCTATTAGACTTGATTCCTCTGTATCCCCCTTAATCTGTGTCTTGGTATACCGTCCCCCCCAACCCATGCCCAATTTCTCTTCTCACTTTGGTGACTTGCTTTCCCAGCTCACAATTAATAACTCTAAACTTCTGGTCCTGGGTGATTTTAACTACTGGCCGTCAGACGACCATGAAAGCCCGCAATCCCTGGCTTTTACTGACTTATTAACTGGGCTCAATGGTCTTCAACACGTTCACTCACCCACTCACTCCAAGGACCATATCCTAGATCAAGTGTGGACCTATAATCTCGATATTAAGTCACTCATGATCATACCTTGTCACTGGTCAGACCATCACCTAATTTCCTTCCTCCTCCTGGTCCCTCCTCCGCCCCCTCGCAGTCGAGGCACTAGCCTCTTGGCCAGAAACTGGAACAAAGCAGACCTTGACTTATTCCTTACTTCTCTAACATCGTCAGCTCCGCCCAGCTCTGGTTCTATTGATTCCCAAGCAGCTGCACTCGTTAATTGGCTAGAATCCGCCAGTGACAAGGTCGCCCCCCTCAAGCTAATCAGAACCAAGCGCCCTCACGACGCACATCGCTGGTTCTCTGACAACCTTAAATCTTTCAAACTCGGTCTCCGCCAAGCCGAGCGTCGCTGGCGTAGAAGTTATGATCCCTTAGAAAAACCACCTTTTCTAAAATTACTGGGAGAATATAAACGATCAATCTCTGCCGTCAAAACCACCTACTTTTCCACCAAAATCCTCAACTCGGCGCAAAAATCAAAAGACATCTTCGCCATTGTAGAAGAACTCTCACATCCAGATAGGGTGACCATCAAACCCCTTCCATCTCAGGCACTCTGCGATTCCCTCAACTGCTTCTTCATAGATAAAATTAGCAAAATCAAAAATAGTATCTCTTCCATACCCCTGACTATACCCCTCACTGAGGCTGCTCCCTCCACCAACTCTCACTCTCTGACTCAGTTCCCCCCCTTATCAGAAGACGTTTTCATCGCCTTGCTTAACAAAGTTTCCTCTGGCTCCCCCACAGACTGCTGCCCCCCGCAATTCTCCAGGCTGCTTTTACAGCCTGCCCCACTACTCCTCTGTCCCTCCTTAACAGTTCTCTCCTGCTCGGAGAGGTCCCCAGCCAATTTAAGAACGCAGAGGTAGTTTCCATTTTAAAGAAACCCACTGCCGACCCTACTGTTATGGGCAACTTCCGCCCCATCTCCCTTCTTCCCTACCTAAGCAAGGTACTCGAGACGTATGTAACTAGTATCCTCAGCTCTTTTATTGAGGACTCCAACTTCTTGGACCCCCAACAGGCCGGGTTCAGACCCGCCCATTCGACAGAGGCGGTCATTCTCTCTGTAATGGAGGAACTCTGCAGAGGCGCCGATTCAAACACCCACCAAGCCCTGATTCTTCTGGACCTGTCGGCGGCCTTTGACATGGTCGACCACACCATCTTGGTCGACCGTGTCAAAGAGGCTGGTATCGGAGGGACGGCCCTTGACTGGGTCCGCTCATTCCTGATGAACCGCCACCAATCTGTCCGACTCTCCCATTTTTCGGCTGACAGGATGAAACTCACCTGCGGTGTGCCACAGGGTTCGTCTCTGTCCCCACTTCTTTTTAATTTGTACCTTACCCCCCTGATCCGCTCCCTCCGGGGAAGGAATGTCACTGCATTTAACTATGCAGATGACATTCAGCTCATCTTCAATCTTGACTCCTCGCAGGATGCGGCTCAGGACTTCCAGTCTACCCTCTGTCATATTAGCAATTGGATGGGCACTCACCATCTTAAACTCAATCCCGACAAGACGGAGCTTGTTCTTGTCGGAGGCCCATCCAACCCCTGGAACTCCACCTTCTGGCCCCCTGCCCTTGGCCCCTCCCCCACCCTGCTGACAAGGTCAAAAGCTTGGGGGTCTACATTTCTCATGATCTCTCCATGCAACATCAGGTCAGTGCTACAGTGTCTTCCTGCTTCCACCAGCTCAGAAAAATTCGCAAAATTGCCCATTTTCTGACCACCGAAGCCCTCACCCTGACGTTGCTGGCATTAGTCATCTCTCGGGTTGACTATGCCAATGCCATGTACGCAGGTATCCCGCAATACCAAATCAAAAGACTTCAGATGATACAGAATCAGGCAGCACGCCTCATCTACCACCAACCCAAACATCACCACGTCCGTCCTTTACTTAAAGCCCTGCACTGGCTTCCTGTATCAGTGCGTTGTCAATTTAAACTAGGCTGCTTGACCCACAAATCCCTGGCCGGCATCGGCCCCTCTTTCATCTCGTCGCTTCTGCACCCGTACGTCCCTTCCAGACCCCTTCGATCTTCCCACCATGCTCTCCTTCAGAGGCCCAGGTTCAGACGCAAAAAGCACGGAGGCCTCAGATTTTCTTTTCTGGCCCCCTCACTCTGGAACTCTCTCCCCCCCGGAACTTAGACTTTCCCCCTCTTACCCTCACTTCAGGTCTCTCCTAAAGACTCACCTCTTCCGCGGTGCTTACACATAAGCTCCCTTGCCCTCCCTTCTTTGTCTCCTCCTGATTTAGCGAACAGCGCCAAGAAACCGACCGGTGTATGTTGCGCTTTATAAATTGTTTTTACATTACATTACATTACATTACAACCACAGCCGTGACTGAGCATTTAATGACTAGCACACTGCCACTTTAAAACTTGGTTTGAAATACCCATACACTTTAGTCCTTCATTACTGACTTTGAAGCTGAGCTAAAAGAGTCGAAAAGCGTAATGCTGTAAGAATTGTCAAGAAAAAATGATTTTTCACTCAAGCACGTCTGGTGGGCCTGTTTGTTCACTGGAGGAGTATATGCTTTTGTTTGGAATATATACATGTATATATATATCAGAAATGAAATAACCAAGTGCTGGGAGCACAAATCACTGACTAAATATGAAGAAGTGCGGTGAGTCCCGCAGGGACTAAGAATTCTTATGGCACCCAGTTTCGATAGCCCCAACCCAAGCATGCTAAAGGAATGGGGTGAAAGTAATTTGATGGCCTCTATGAACTTAGTTAATAGTTAGTGTACTGAAATAGATCGTCATGCACTAATGATAGAAATTGACAAACTTGATGAAGAAATAATGAAATTGGATCAGACAGAATACATAACCAAAACACGAAATGAAATCAAAGAACAGCTAAAAAAACATGAAGGGAAAATACAAATTTGTAAAGCACACACATTTGTGCGCGATAATGCTGATTATGAACAAGGTCAAATTTTTACATTCGAACGCAAGTTTGAAAATGCCAAAAGGCTTAGGATGAATGACAAAACAAGGACCAACTCAGCAAACACAGCGCAGCAGTCGAGTAGCACAGTCACTGAAGACATGTCCAATACAGAGACAGAATCACGGACCAGCGAAGCAAGCTCTGATGGGAGCAGTGTTAGCGGAGTAACAGAAAAAAACTAAATTGAGCCTAGGTGAAGAGGTTGGTTTTTTAGCCTTCGACCGCCGGCAGACCCTGAGGCCAAGAAATCAAAATAGGCCAAATGACAAAGAAGACTTGCAAGGAGAAGGGCAAGGCGCAAGAGTCATAAACCCAAACATAGGGCCCTATTAGGATGGCGGACGGACCTGCGTCCGTCCGCCACCCCAGAGGAGAAGGGACCGTCCGCAGGGGCAGCGGCGGTCCCTCCATGCAAATTAGGATGTGACCGCGTCACCCTGGCGGTCACATCCTGTATGTTTAACATTGCGGCAGGTGCTGCTTGAAGCTTCACCCGCCGCAATGTTAAAAATGCATGCTTCGCAATTGCATGCACAAAGCGGCAGGCACCACACGGTGCCTGCCGCTTTGTGCATTGAAATGCTCCCCATGTGCACCCCCCACCCCTGTCACCCTGCCTGGGGGCCCGCAATGGGCCCCCAAAGAAATCACCATATGCCTTTCCACTGCGGAGAAGCCACCGCGGAAAGGCATCTGTTCACCCCCATCCTAATATGGCTGGCGGTGTCTGTTAGACACCGCCACCATATTAGAGCTTTTCCGCCGCGTTAGTAAGGCGACCACAGCGGACAAGTGGCGGACAGTCTTCCTGACCCCCCAGCCATCCTAATCTGGTGGGGGGTCTTTGAAGGCTCCGCAGCGGTTTTTCCGCATCCTCCGGGCCGGTGGACACTTCCGCCGGCCCCGAGGATGCAGAAAAACTGCAATCCTAATGACCCCCTTAAAACCAAAGAGGGCGCAGTGGTGCAAGCAACCGCGATAGATGATAACATGATCATCAATCTTTTTTACCACCACGCTAACTCAGGCGGAAAAACAGATACTTTCGCTAGGATTGAATTTTTGCCCGGAAAGCAATTTTAATTATACAAGAACAAGGGTAGATGTGTTTTGTTTTATAAGAAATGTCAAACTTAAATAATTCTTCACTATCAAGAATAGATTGGAGCAATCGAAATCAGGGCAGCAGCCTGTTGAAGGAAATGTGGAAACACTCAAAGTTTCGGAAAGACCTACCTGCTGACATTGCAAGCACTCATCAAAGAGGCCAATGATGACAATCAGGAAGGAATTCAGCAGTCTAAGTTCAACACCGGAGAGGTTACAGAACATCGATATTTTGCAAACGAGGGGCAGGAAGTAGTCCTTCTGAACCCAAATCTACTTTCCTACCTGTAATGCCAAAAGATGCTGTAGACATTTATCATGAGAGAGTCACTCAGGACATCAAAACACTTTACCATCAAGTCAAGCAAAAAAAGCGTGACAAACAATACAATAAAACACAGTATGCCAAGTTGATTAGGAAAAAAAAACAATCATGAGGTAATTATTAACAAATCAGACAAAGGCGGGAACATTGGGTTATGGCCTAAAAATTAATATTTGCAGGGGGCAAAGCGGCAACTGGATAATGTAGAGTGTTACAAAAAATCGAGCATAAAAGATTACAATACTTCAAGAGAAATCCTGAAAAAAGAACTCCAACAGTGGAAAAGGGATGGACTTGTATCTTCTGATGAATATTAATACATGAACATTGAACATCCAGTGGTCCCCATCATGTACTTTGTCCATAAAGTCCATAAGAACAATATTCCAATTCTGGGCAGACCCTTCATTTCTGACATAAATACCTTGGGAGAACATATTACACAATATGTGAATTTCTTTTTACAGGACTTAGTTAAAACGTTACCCACCTACGTGAAGGATACAGCGGATTTTATAACAAAATTAGGTGGAATAACATGGGCTTAAGATCTAATGCTTATTACATTAGATACTGAATCACTCTATATGAGTATTGAACATCAGGCAGGCCTAAAAGCAGTTAAACATGTTTTAGATACTAGACCCTTGAATTCGATATTCACCTAACACAATGCTGCTAGATCTAATCTCATGGTGTCTTCACAATAACTACTTTTTACTTGGCAAAGAACTGTTTAAATAACTGAGAGGGGTAGCAATGGGGGCCTATTTCTCCCCCAGTTACACATGTTTGCATGTTGGCTGGTGGGAGGAACTGGTCCTCAGGACTGACCATCAAGAAGTGTATGAACAGCATGTATTGTATTTGCTATGTTATACAAGCACAATGCTACATGCCAGCAGTGCACACCCGAAGCACCTCATTAGGGGTATCCCCTATGGGGTACTCCTCAGACTAAAACATATCTGCAGCACGCTGTTAGATTACATAGGCTGCAAACAAGAAACACTCAATAGACTCGGAAAAAAAGGTTACAATGAAAAAATACTGAGAGAGGCAGAACGCAAATCAGAACAAAGACCTAGAAGCACTCTGTGACCCAATAGTGAAAAAACAAGCGAACCGAAAAAGTTGGATGATGGACCTAGACTCATCATAACTTATAGCAAACAGGAAAGGGAAATGAGGTCCATAATTCTCAAAAAACTGTGCCATTATCCTAACAGATGGGTGCTTAGGGACCAGGCTCCCCATGCAACCTGTTATTACATTCAGTAAATCATTATCCATGCGGTCCCATTTGGTAAAAAATAGCCCAGAATTAAGTCTCACTTGCACATGGCTTCAACCGAGAAAGGGATTTTTTAAATGCTCATCCTATCGAGCATGCAATTTTGGCGTCAATACTACACATTACACCACTCCATTCTGCTCTGAGGAAGTTGCCATCAAGGGAAATTAAAATTGCAGAACAGAGTGTGCGGTGTATGTTCTAACATGCACCTGTGGCTTCAGATATGTTGAAAGTACCAAGCTGCAGGTGCATGTCAGAATATTGCAACATCTAGGAGCAGTTGTTAACAATGACACTGCATACCCGGTGGCACAGAATTTTAAGAATACATACAATAATGGCTTGAATGCCTAAGTTACTTTGTTGTTAATGCCGTTCCCAAACCCAGGAGAGGTGGGAATAGGGAAAAACTGTTGAGGCAAATAGAAATGCAAATGATCCTTGAAATGGACTGCAAAATACCAAATGGGCTAAACAATACGGAGGATTTACATAATTTCCTGTAGAGGGAATATAGTATTAAGAGTATCCTCACCACTAGATATAAACATGTACATTCTTTGAACATAAATTTAATATGAGTGACTGTTGCAGCTGGAATCGAATCAAATTTAAACCTTATTTTAATCACAGGTGTTTTTATGGACATATATCTTTTATCAGCGCATAAGCACTTTTTTCTTAGATGAAATATTGCACCTTTCAGCATTTAGCACTTAAAAATAGCACAGTTGCACTTTAGGCATATGGTGCTATACAACTAAGCACTCTACATGAGGTGATGAACTCATGAGGTTGGAAAAAAGTAAAAAATGAAAAAAGTGAGAAAAAAATGCAAAGAGGAAACAATAAGATTTGCAGCTTAGTAACATGTCATAATGGTTTATGAATGTATTTGCATTTTGAAAGGTGGGCATCTAGCAGCTACCCAGGCAAATATTATTACTAAATTAGACCTGGTAGTGAGAGCTCTTAGATATTAAGGGATATGTAATTTTACATGAACATGTAAGGCCAGGCACACCTTAGAATGGTCTTCTAACATTGGTATCAACCAAAACTGCGAATGATTTCACACTTTTGAAAAAAAAACAAGATGCTGGATGTTAGAAATGGGGTCTCTACTTGGCAGTGGTATACATCTGTCCAAGTAAGGACCCTTTCTTCCAGTCTGGATAAGGGAGTTACACACCTAGATAACCCCAACTCACCACCTTGATAGCTTGGCATGAGTAGTCAGGCTTATCTCAGAGGCAATGTGTAAAGTGTTTGTATAAACACTACAAACAAACACCACACCAGTTTAGAAAAATAAAGAATCTTTATCTAATCAAACTAAACCAAAACAACAAAAATCCACCATTCACAACTCAAAATATGACTTTTAAAATGTTTCAAGAAATTCTATCCATATAACTCTACGGATGACGTGATAGTATATAAAGCGCATCAAAATCCACAAGGCAAAACCGTGCAGAGGAGGGAAGCATTGGAAAACACAGCGATGAGTCAGTCCCCGAGTCTTCTGGGAGGCGATGCGTCAGTTCTGCTGCATGCAGAACAAGTGTTGCGTCGAATCCAGACTGTAGGGGGAAATGATGTGTCGAAATTCAAGACGGTTCTGGTCTGCGGGTGTTTCATCAGGAAACCTGTTGCATAGGTGCGATGCACAGAAATCTGGATGTGCTAGAGATGTGGGAAACACGCACTGTGTCGGTTTTTACAGCCGCGATCCCACAATGCTTTGATCTTGTCAGCCGCACAGCAGGGACTGCGTCGGAATCAGTACAGTGGTAAACATCCATAAGGTGGAACTTGAGATATTGATTTGTAAAAGTTTAAGGTAAAAATAGCAAAGAGAAGCAAATAATGCTATTGAGGGCATCTGGGTGCGCTGGACCAGGACAAAGTCAAAAGTGCAGGCTGACCGCGATGGGGCATGAGACAAATACAGGGGCCCAATTAGGATAGTGGAACTAAAGTACCTTAATCCTGGTTACGGAGTGCTTGTGTGGATCTGCGTCAGAGATGCACTGTGCAGCCGAGGCGATGGATCAGTTCCGAGATATGACGAAGCTGCGGTGTGAGTTCATGATGTGTCAATGCTGAAAATCCTGTTGATGGAGCTTGAGATAAGAATCTGGTGTCGAGGATGCGAGATGCATCAGAGGCAATGAGTCAGTTCTGATGAGTGCTGAAGCTGCGATGTGGAGATCTGGCATTGTTGTTGAGGCTACCATCAACGAGGGATGCAGGGAGATTGTGACAGGTAGAGCGTTGTGCAGCAGCGATTCTGAAGGCGATGCTTCACCATAAGTTTGGATGTTAAAATGTAATTCTATAGACACCATACTTGAAGGGGTTTATCACTTCCCAATTGGAAAATACACTTATAAAACGTAATATGGTATCCCAATGTTATCCAATGAGAGAGATATGCCTTGCGTAAGTGAAAACAATGATTTGGGGAGTTTTTCACTATCAGGACATGTAAAACTTAAAAGTACACGTCTTGCCTTTTAAAGCATCGCACCCTGCTCTATGGGTTGCTGAGGGCCTATCTTAGGGGTGACTTATATGTATAAAAAGGGCAGGTTTGGGTGTTGCCTAAGGTTTTTTTGGCAGGTTGAGATGGCAGTGTAAACTGCACACACAGGCTCTGCAATGACTGACCTGGCCTATGATTAGAGGGCTACTAAGTGGGTGACACAATAAGTGGTGCAGGCCCGCTAGTAGCATTTAATTTACTGGGCCTGGAAACATGTAATGCACTTTACTAGAAACTTATTAGTAAATTAAGTATGCCAACTGGGGATGAACAAATATTACCTTGTTTAGAGAAGAGAGCACAAGTACTTTCGGACTGGTCAGCAGTGCTAATGTGAGCAGAGTCCTAATAGCAGCAAACACGAGGTCAGATAAAGTGGAGGAGGAAGGCAAAAGGTTGGAGGAAGACCACACTAAGGCTGTCAGGTTGAACAGTCAGCCGTTGTCTAACTTTGCATATAGAGAAGAGTGGATTCATCATGTATTGGAAACTTTTGGGATATTGGAATTCAGCCACTTCTTTGTCAGAGCATTTCATCCTTGCCATTCTCTGGCCCATGCCCGACCACAAAGTACTGATTCCAGTGCTGTGTCTGGGGTCTGACTGATACCCCTGTCTGTATTCTATTTGGAACTCCCTTTAAGAGGCACAGGCGGATAGATGGACACTCTACCATAACAAACTGGGTCATTGCACAAGCAAAGTGTTTATAGGACGCACTAGATGTGAAGCTTGAAATCCACAATTATGTGGTGAACTATGGTCCGGTATTTGGATCGATATTACTAACTCTCACCTTGATCACATTGCACCTTGCCCTGAAGAAGTTGGCTGGTTGAGTGTCACATGTATCAGAGTTAAAGAAACATTCAAAATAAAAAGAAGGTGATATACGAATTGGAAACTCATTTCATCTGGATTTTTGATTCTGTTAAATAGATGGTAGATGGTGCACCCTGCTTTGTGTTTACACTTCTTTATCAGAGCTTTCTTCACATTTCATCAACCCAAAGTCCATTACACATAGAATGGGGAAATAGACCGCCACAATCACCAATGAGAAATAGGGCAATATGCCAGTCAACAATAAATGCATTATTGGGAGTGCTTTTCATATTTTGTTTCAGATCATTTGGTGAGTAGAGTGTTTGTCATCATGAGTATCCGGATGATTTTGAGCTGACATCAGGAATGGGATGCATTGAGAGGCAACAAAAGAGTCGTCCTGTTGATACCTGTACAAATGACCCCGGTACATAGCCCTCCCTGATTCTGGGAGGCCAATGTGTCGCTGTAACAAATCCTGGGAAGAGGGTCCCAGGGCAGAGATGAAATACTGGGCACCAAATGCAACAACTGGGATCTTTTGCCACTTGGTCCTGGGGGCCCACATTATGGGTACCCCACCAGGAAACCAATAATCTCTTTTTAATGAGATCTCTGGTTTGCAAACAAAAGCCGTCCAAGGCTTACTCAGGGGAGGAGCAACTGCTACCAACTCAGAATCCATCAAAGCAACAAACAGCACTTAATACATAACTGTTAACCCAGTGCTTTGTCTTATAAAAATTAAAAGTACCTAGTAACACACACTACTAAATGGTGTGCACATATTTAAAAGCACTATATAAATGGCAGAAGGGGCTGCCTTCAGTGAAGCCCTCTAAATAGCCTCCAACCGACAAGTGATACACATTCAAAAAAGCACCACAGGTCAGGTAACCACATACATGTATACCTTGAACCTTCTCTGTTGAAGGCATATTCAATGGTTTGCACATCAGCAAGCCTAAAATAGAATGTGGTGTCCCTTGACTGCTGGGGATTTTACTCCCTCACTGTTGAGAATTTATAATTTTTTCCACAATAGGTATCGAGGCCACGTATTTGTCCTTTATCCCCATATATTGGGCATTCGAAAGGTATCCAGAGGTTCTGGATTCTCTGGAAGAAACTAAGGCAATAGCCAAACCATAGAAATGATTGTTTTGTCTTTGGAAAAGTGGGAAAAAGGGCTGTGGAATAAACAAAAGGTTTGATGTGCTAAGATCACCATCTTCCCAGCCCTCAGAAACAAGCAGAAAAAAGCAGAGACATGAAGGAAAAGCAAAAATATTTTATTTATTTATTGACATTTGTAGAGCGCGGCGAATACCCGTGGGCGTCTCGGCGCTAGTTAAGGGATGGATCTTACCAGATTTTACCAGAGAGTTTGAATATTTCTAACTAATAGTCCATTTTCCTACTTGTTTGTGGTTTTGCCCTACATGCAGTGTGTGCTGAAACAGATGTGAACCCCATGGGTGACAAGAAAAAATCAATACTTTTTTTGAAAACTAGACAACATTCTGAATTCAGCAGGGGGGTTACATGAGTAGATTGTGCATTCTTTCCTAAAATAAGTTGGGAAAAATAGCAATTGGTGACAACATTTTCTGCTGTAAGTTTCTGCACCAATAGACAATGTATAAACGTAATGCACCCTTACATCCATCCGACCTCCTGGTTTCAGGGATATTTAGTGTTTGTTGGCTGCAACACTTTATATGGCATTATGAAAATAATTGCAGGAAATCTATGCATTTTTGTAATGTGCACAGGATACTGAGTTTCGAAATAGATGTTATTTGTACACTTCAGAATTTGGGGTCATCCATGCTATCATATGATTCAGATGCCATTTTGCAAAATGTGTGTTTTCCTGAACAATAGATTACATTTGAAAGCTAAAAATGGAGAGAAGTGCAATTGATCATAAGAAATGTTCTACCATTCTGTATGTCCACACTTCTCCCAATAAAATCATTACCACAAGTGTGTGGCTGAGCCTAGTGCGCAAGGCAGAAAAGGTTCCAAAATCTGACATGAAAACATATATATTTTTTGCAAGGAAAATTGCCATTTTTAGTCATGTGCATAGCTGAGGGTTTGGGCCTGGGCTAGGCTGCCACCCAGAGAATGCTAGAAACGCAGGAATTATTTCTTCTGATTCAGGTGCTCTTAAATAAGTAGGCCATGTGTTCCTTCCTACATTGGAGGAACAATTATGCTAGTTGGATTTCCATAAGGTTGCTGGCACATGGTAAGAGAAGGATGTCTTCTGGGAGCCTCCTTTTTGCATTTGTTTTAATCAATCCTTTCAATGTCAAGGCAAAGTGCAACATGCTGGTAGCTATGATCATGATCTTTTTTCTGCTGTGATGGATGATGTCTTGGATGTTATGGCTTGAAGAGAATGCAACAGCTCTTACAGATGCTGCAGGGAGTCAGAGGGAGTAGGCGGTGTTTTGGGATTTTTTAAGCAAACGGGTGGTTCGATCATGCTCCATCAATCTTACTATTTGTTCCATGCTACATGGTCTTGCTTTTCATTGGTGACAGATGCATGTTTGGAATTTCTAGTTAACAAGGTATTTCTGTTGAACGGCAGTTCAGCTGTATGGCTGTGCGTGTCTTCTTAGCTGTGTGGGCTTTGAAGATTAAATTGCTGTCAATCTAAGCTTTTAAGTGATTTGTTACTGTCTGCAGGTTGTTCTTTGACTCTGGGTTCAAAGAAGAAAACACTTTTTTTCAATTGCCTTTGTAGTTGATGACAAACGTTGTTTACAGAGAATTCAAATTCTAATAAGCTTCTGACATCCAGACTTGAGTGATGGAGAGGTAGTTTTTCACTTGCTCATTGATGCAGTCACTTCAGGTTAAGCTACATGTCATCAGAGAATGTTGGATTATAATGCTACTTGGGCCAGATGTATAAGGAGTGGTTATTTAACCCCTTCACTGTTCCGCCGCAGTGCTAAGGGGGCGGGGTGGAAGAGCGGCGGGTGCATGCTGGTGACGGAACCGCTCCGTCACCAGCGTCGGTTGTTCTGTGCTTATGACGGAGCGGTTCCGTCATGGCCCCGCCCGCTCAATAGAACGCTCAGCGCAGGCGCAGAATTCGCACCGCGCATGAGCGGCGGACGAGCTATGACATAACCGCTCCATCATCAGCACAGCGCCACCGCAGCTGATGACGGAGCGGTTCCGTCATAAGCACTTAAAGGGTTAAAGAGTCTGAAGATTACCAGGGAGAGAATGGATCCTTGAGATATGCCACTGGTCTGCACACTGTAAATGTAAATGTAAAGTATTTGTAGAGCGCACTGCTACCAAGCGGTTTCGTGGCGCTATTGCTCATACCGCTGTGGAACCCTTCCTGGCTTTCCCTGTGAAGTGTCCACTCCTGGGAACCCCCAGAGTGAAGCCAGCCATCCTAGCGCAGTTGGGGCCGTTGTGGAGATTAAGCAAGCTATTGCCCAGAGTTGCAGCGTGGGACCCATGATTGAAAGAGGCACTGAGGCGAGATTATCAGGTCCGAGGAATTTTTGAGCATGAGACCCGCCGAGGTGGGAATCGAACCCTGGTCCCGGGCCAGAGCTCTGCATCAAGGTCTGCCACTCTAACCATTGAGCCACACTTCTCCACACTGGTGGGGACATTAACAAAATATTCACGCAGCGCAGCCCCCACGAGGCTGCGCTGCGTTGCACGGCAGGGAGGGAGCAGGGGAGCACCATATCTTCAGAGATATGGCCCTCCCGTTCCCTTTCCCCTGCGCTGATTATAGCTGCCGTGCGCCACCGCACACCGTAGCACCATAGCAATAGGGTGTGTGCATTAGTCCAGCATAGGTTTTGTACAGGAAGGTAGCCTTCTTGTACAAATTACGATGCCCAGACACAATGCAAAGATTTTCCCACTTTGTATGTGTGCTGCACAGTGCATCACGCATGCAAAGTCGGAAAAGGAAGGAGAAATGAAAGCATTTCTCCTTCCTGGAGCCTACTTGAAAAGGGTGCAGTTTTCTCACGCTCAACCCAATCCACTTTATTTAGTAAATTGGGTTACACGTGAGAAAACTTGGGTAGGTGCATGGGAACGGGAACCAGCACTATGCTTCGCATTACTTTTCAATTATTTCCAGCGCTAAACTTGTTTAAGTAAATAGGGAAAAAAAGATTTTGCGTCTACATGGCGCAACATTTTGGTAAACCTCAGAGAGAAACATTGCATGACGATAGCATGGCATTGCATTTGCTAAGCAAGAGTGGTTAGCAATGCTCGATGGCCATCAGTGTCAGATGCTGAAGAGGTGAGGGCCGAATGAACAAGAGGCTTCCCCACTGTTGTTGATGCTCAAGGTTGCAATGATCATTTGGATGGTTACAGTCTCTGTACCTCACTGTAGCCTCACACCTTGTTGACCATGCAGATTGGCTATGGAAAGAATCTGTGTTATGTGGCAGTAGTTTGTCCAAGGGCAGGTTGGATTTCGTGAGCAATGGGTTCATGTGACCATTTTTGACAGTTTCAGGAGAAGAGCCTTGATGAAGGAAAACATGGATTATGTTCCCCTGAGTCCATGAATGGTTATAGAGACCTTATTGTTGAGGAAGACATAATGGAGTCTTTATTGAATATGGATTTGAGAAATCAGAGAAAGTTGGTTGGATAGGCTGTAGAAGTGCAAGTTATTATTGTTTTTTTTTCAATGTAGGTATTTCTAGCCTGCTATTGTATTGTGTAAACGTGCTACATTTATTCATATTGGTATCCTTCTCTTCGACCTTTACTGCTAGGATAGCTTTATTCCTTTTGTAATCTTTCTGTGCTCTTTACTTTCGGGAAGGTAGGACTGCATTAGTGATCACGGTCATTTAATTCAACAGCAATACAATATTATCCAACATTGCTTACTTCAACTTAAATACAGAGGGGCAGATTTACAAGCCCTTGCGCAGCCGGTGCATCACATTGTGTGATGCACCGGTGGCGCAGCCTGCTGAGTGATATTTACAAGCACAGGTAAAGTCACTCTGCGTGACTTAACCTGTGCTTGTAAATATTGCCCCTGATCACGCAACACTTAGCATGTTAGGGGCGTGACATGGGTGTTGCTGTGGGTGTTCCCACGGAGCACCCATGTCCACTGATGTATTTCCAGATTTACAAGAAATCGTGAATCTTTAAATGTATCAGAATGCTGCACCACCCTAGGCGTGGCGTACCAAGGTGCAATGAGGAGAAATCTTTTTATTTCTCCTCGTTTTTTTCCTCTTTCAATGCGTGCTGCATTCTACAGCACACATTAGAAGAGGAAATCACCTCAATTGATTGCTTTGTGCAGGAAGGGGCACCTTCTGACACGAAAACAATCTCCCCACGATGCAGGCGTCCTTGTACCATGGTGCAAGGGTGCCTGCGCCAGCGCATGGCTGCAGTTTGTGCGCCAGCGCAGGAGGAAGCACAGAGATGCGACATATTGTTGAAAATATGTTGCATCCCTGTGCTTCGAAACTAACGCAGCGTAGCCAAATGACTTGTGGCACAGCGCTGCGTTAGTTTCTTGTAGATGTGCCCGGTATATACAACAGAATTAAAATCGAGGTAAGCTTCACATATAAAGATATGCAGATCGTCCATATAAAGGTTAACACTGAGAAGCATAAAAACGTATCTAGAGTTCAGTTTTGGTTAAAGTTATTTTCTGGTCACGTTCAATGTAAGTAAGTTTAGTAACTGTAAATGTAGTAAGTGGATAGAAAATATAATATGTTATACTTCGTGTAATTTCGCACATAAAAAACATTAAAAAATATATATCAATATATAGAAATTGTTTACATAACAACCGTCAGTAAATACTTTAATTTATTATGTGATGTCGTTTAAAAAAACGAAGCTCATTATATTCCAACAACATTTGACTTTGCAGGATGACAAAGTAAACATTTACATTGAAGTCAATTTTCACCTTTAAAACCAGAGGCCTAAATTTGCATATCACTCTCAAGTGAAATTACCAAACAGAACCAGTCCATATTTAGTATGCTAACAGATTGAGGTGGCTGAATTTACCAGCTTCACATTTTACAGTTCATCAGCCTTTGGCTATAGCACCTTCTCTGCCAAGGTATAATGTTAGGATTTTCTATTTAGGAATGAGATATACTAATAACATCTTATCATTGGGTGTAATTTTTATTTTGTCTACCAATTACAAGCATTTATCTCAGAACTGTGTATTGTATCAAGTTGTAACAATATGAAAAGGTTCCATGTTTGTCTCCTACTGACCACTGCAAATTAGGTTATCTTAATGATAAGATCTTCTCTCCTTTACAGGTTTATTTTTTTATGTAGAGAGATTCTTAATATGTATCATGATTTTTTGTGATTAACTAAGAGCACGCTGTGTGTCAGTCTCTGGTGGGAGTCTAGAGGTGGCACTGGGTCGATAGCAAAAGCAGACTGAATGACTGCTCTGTTCCTGAAGGTGAAGGGGTACTATCAATGATCACCTAGCAGCTACAAGAGCAAAAATAAATTTAACATTATCGATATCATCAGACGCATTGATGGTAATCTCACAATCTCTCAGTTGGAGAGAAGAATTCATACATTCCCTATCCCAAAACGGTTTGAGCCTGATTTCGAGATTAACAGATAGGGTACTCTGTCACAATCGTGATGGCTTATCCTGTCCACCAAACTCTCAATCCACCTGCCCCATTTATAGTTTGGCAGACCATCAGCTTCCCATCGGAGGTATCCCAGTAGTCTCCATCGAGGGAAGCGTGATAAAGTTCTGGCCATCAATGTAAGGGCATCACACTGCCATCCTATGTCCATCCCATTTCGTCTGACAGTCTGATATACTTTTTTCCATTTGCCACTGTGAGCGAAAACGTGACAGTGATGAACAGACATATTAAAATAATGACTCCCATACTCAGGGGAGAAACTCTCTGGGTTTGGTGGCCATTAGGTATTTATTTTTTTAAAACAACATTCCAGTTTTGGAGCTTGTTTTTTAAAAATAAAAAAAATCAGGGGAACCGGAATGATGGTGGTACCTCTGAAATTACAGAGAACACTGCTGAGCACCATGATCTCCAAATATGGCGGTGTTCTGTCTCTCCGGATGGCGGACAGTATGTCCTCCACCACCCTGCTGGAGAGAGCAAAAACTGGCGTACAATAAAGCAGTCTCATAGTTTCCTTCCACTATGTTTACTTAGTGCTCATTGATTTGATCAAGAAGGCATGATCAGTTGGGTCTCCAACTCGACCAATCTCTATAAAAGAGCAGGTTTAATCTACAAATGGCGTTTGTTTCTGTACAATGAGCTTATTGAGGAAAGTGTTCACTTGTGTCCTTTTTTCTGCAAGGAGAACCTTGGTACAGGCGTTGGTCATCATCCGTTTGGATTATGGCAATGCCTTATTGGCATTGGCAAATGAGACCATGCTTTCTAAACTTCAAGTGGTGCAAAACACGGCCACCCATCTCATTTGCAATCTTCCATCGGTAGCTGCTTCCTCCACTCTTTTGCATTCACTGCACTAATGACAAGTCCATGAAAGAATTATCTTTAAAATATGCTGCCTGACACACAATTGCTTGCTTGGAAAAGGTATCAGCTATCTATCATCCAGACTTTCTCAGTACCACCTTCCCCGACTGCTGAGATCTAGTGCCAAATAGTTGCTGAAAGCCCCACAGGAGGAAGATCTTTTCCCATCTAGCCCCTCTGTACTGGAATAGGTTACCGTTGCACATTTGTATGTTCGCGGATTTAGAAAACTGCTGAAGACAGTGCTCTCTCAATGCAGTAGTCTGTTTCCTGGTTTGTGTTTCTGGCTAGGCTCCAGGATAACCATCTCGGGATGATTCACGCTCCGTATACATTATATTAACATAACAGGACCTGAATGCTAATTTTGAGTAGTGTCTTAGTATCTTTTCTGAAAGTTCATGGCATGCCCAACAACGCCTATTGTCCTGTACATTGGAACTTGACACATTGGTGGAGTATTGTGAAGCAGGTTTTCATAAGTCTTGAAGTTTAAGCACACATTACCCCCCTTGCTCTTTTGATTTTACAGTTTCAGCATTTTGAAACTGGAGAGGTATAGATTGCCACTGCTGTCCAAGAGACTCGAGCTAAGCATGGTGGAGAGATTGGCACATTGAGACACAGATTTCAGAGTGGTATTAGTGGTGACTTTTGTACCACTGTATGAAGCAATCCTCCTTTGAGTGTTGCAGAGTTTTGAATTGATTCCAACATGCTTAGTGTCATTATTATCTCTGATCTAATTTGCAAAGGATGGTATATAATTGATTTTCCATTGTGATGAAGATCCTTATAAAATGAGAACTTTTTAAGCAGTGATTCGTCAACTATAGCTATAATTTAGAGTGTTTAGAGTGAGTCTGGGCAGTGAATTCCGTTCTGCTCGCAGAGATTACACAGTTTTCCTCACTCAGCGTTAAGCGGTGCTTGCGGAGTTCTCAAAAACTCTGCTTCGAGTAGCTGAGCAGAGTTTTTTCCTTGCTCGCATTTGTCAACGTCAAGTTGGCGAGCGCAAGCGAGGAAAATCCACCTCCCGGCGTGATTTATCAACGCGGGCGGTCAGATTTCTCATTGCGATTGGTCGCGTATGGTCGCAACCGCTCGCGTTGAGAAACCATCCATTCGCGTTGAGAAAGCTGCAGATCGAGTAAAAATCTACTCGGGCAGCAGAAAGGAAGCAGCGCCCACTTACGCTGTTCATGCTGCAGTTTGCGATGATTGCACAGTGTAGACTAGCACCTGGCACTGAAAATCACCGTGAACTGCATTTAACTAACTCACTCCGCTGCTCAGAGAGCTTCGATGGCGCGGCAAAGGTTTTTTGCACTTTGCGGAACTCCGCGAACTCCGCCCAGGCTTAGTTTAGAGGATTGTTTTGAGCTTTGATTGAGGATTATCATTTGTAATATTTCATATGATCAGAAATAGTCATAAAGTCTGTACACTTGATTGGTAGGTATTTAATAACCGTGGGCGGCCAGCTACGCTCCGTCTGCGGAGTGTGTGTAGTTCCGCCTACTCCGCATTTTGCGGAGCTGGCGGAGCCAGGGGGCACTACGCACGCTCCGCAGACGGAGCGTAGCTGGCCGCCACCCGCCTCCCTCCCGCCCTCCCTGAATACTTTAAAATAAAAGAACGCAATAATTTTAAAAGCACTTACCTTGCCGCCGCGTTCCCCGGGGCTCCTTCTCTTCCGTCTTCCGTATTTTGCAGTAATGCGCATGCGCGGACGGCCGCGCATGCGCATTTTCACGAGAAAATGCGCATGCGCGGCCGCCCGCGCATGCGCATTACTGCAAAATACGGAAGACGGAAGAGAACGAGCCCCGGGGAACGCGGCGGCCAGCGGCGGCAAGGTAAGTGCTTTTAAAATTATTGCGTTCTTTTATTTTAAAGTATTCAGGGAGGGCGGGAGGGAGGCGGGTTGCGGGGCTGCCGGCCAGTAGTTTTGCGGAGTGGGGCTACGCGGAGTGCGGAGGTGGGCGTAGTTTCTCGCCCACTTCGCGTAGCTCCGCGAAGCCCCACTCCGCGAACTCCGCCCAGGGTTAGTATTTAATCATTCCCTAATGCTTCAATATTAGTGAAGAGGTTTTAATTGTTAATTATTCTGGGGATTCTGTGTCTTTGTTTAATTTAGGCACACAGTATGGCCTGTGTCCAGACTGGTCAAAGTTGGTAATTTGGGAAGTTTTGATTAGTGTTCTGAGTTGAGTTGGAGTAGTGTCTGTAACCAAATTCAATTCATAGTTCACAATGTTCACCAATTTGTTGAACATGGCTGTGAAAGGAATTTCGAAATTGATGATTGATGAGCAGTGCACTCCCCAACATCTGGCAGATATTGGCGAAAGGTCTTTCTACTTATTTTAGGAGGACATCATTTTTAACATGGGACATCTTTTACACTTTGTGAATTGTTCCAAAGTGTCTAGATTATTAGCATTACTAATAGATGAAGCTGGCAAATGACAAGATATTGCCTGCAGTAATACCTACTACTTTGAAACCACAATTGTAAAATGATCTAGATTGTAATTATTATACTTTCTGAACACATTGCATCACTGAATTTATCCCTCTTCTTTGCCTATGGAAAAGTACAAACACACTACTCCATTTCTAAAAATATGATACGCAGTCCTTTGTTTGTATGAGTTAAACAGTAATTCCCAATAAATTGTTTTGCAAGTGCCCTATACACACAATTATGTTTAATGGAATGTTTAAGCCGAACTTACAATTTTATGAATGTCAACTATGTGTGCTCTGAAGTAAAAGTGCTGTTACACTTTTGCTTCCGCATTTTACCAAACAGGCATCTATTTCTGATAATTTAAAATAATAGCTCTCTTGATGTCAACAGCAAGCAGAATTGCAGAGCAATTTCCCTCTCGGATGTGATCTCTGTTCAAGAGTACCTCCGGAGGATGCGACAGTCTATGATGTGTAATCATATTTCACAGCAATAAAATAATTTGCTTCTAACACTATTTACTCCACCGCGTATTACTCAACATTGCACTATCACTATTTGACTTGTTTTATCTGCAATGTATACTCTGGGGATTTACTTCAGCTATAGTCCTGGTTTTTCAATTTTCTATATAATTTCACAGAAATGACATATACAATACAATACAAAGAGCCAACAGTAATTATTCTGTGCACCTTGGATCCACCGCAGATGTTGCCCGCTGCGGTCATGCCATCTGCTTGCATGTGTACCCCCCATCACTGCGTGCTCCCTTCGTAGTTTCTGCTGGTTCCGCGCTGCAGGGTTTCTGCTTTTTTCTGGAGGAGCCAGGAATCCAGTGAGTTGAAGTCAGGGTCTGGTCTGGTCTGCTAGAGGGGGCGGAATGGGGGGGGGGGGGGGGGGGGGGTTGCTGGTTGGGGGAACCTGGTTAGCGAAGAGTAAATGCTGCGACCTGTGCAGCCTCTTGCTCCCTGGCAGCACAAGGCATGGATCCTTGGGGATGCTAGAGGGTAGAGGAGTGGAGAACCGTGAATTCTTGGGAAGCACTTTTCATCTTTCATTATAGTATGTTGTGATGAAAGCAGTATCCCTTGAAGGGCAGAGAAGGCAATGACAGATGTGACAAACTTTGATTTACTGTGAGGCATTGTAACACTAAGTAAAACCTCACTTCAATTAAAGTATCTTGTTTTTAAGAAATATGGTAGCACCGCTATTATATGCCCTTGTCTGCTAAACCCCCTCCAGTAATCTCCAAGGCCCAGATATACAAATCCCTTGCATTGCCTAATGCATCACCCCATGTGACACAATGCAATGCAAGGGTTTCAGTGAGATTTACCAAGCCACGCAAAGCCACCTTGTGTGACTCTGTGTGGCTTAGTCAATTCAGAGTAAAGCAAGACTGCGCAAGTCGCTGGCAGGCCCTACTCTGCTTTGAGAAGGCATTCCACGGCTGGAGCATAGGTATTCCCATGCATCCACTCATGGATTGTCGCACATTCCCCGATTTACTAAGGCAATTAACCTGAGAATGCCTCAAAATGCTATGGCTTCCAAGGTGAGGTGTAACGAGGAGAAATATGTATATTTCTCTGTGTTATTTCCTCTTTCTACGAGAGCTGCATTCGGGGAACTCAGGGAAAGCAAGATACATCACTGTCTAAGAAAGAATAATTTAACAAACTTCCAGTTGTTTTCATATCCTGTAGGGAGGTTCAAATGATATTGACTCATTTGAACTGTTATGCTTCCTAATTGTAAAGTGGTCAGTACCCCTGTGATTTGCGGCTCAGTAACATGTCATGATGATTTATGAATTTATTTGCATTTTGAAAGGTGGGGTTCCGGCAGATACCCTGCATTAAAATCAAATATTATTACTAAATGAGACCTGATAGTGAGAGCTCCTTGATATTAAGGGATTTGTAATTTTATGTGAACATGTAAGGCCAGGCACACCTTAGAGTGGTCTTCTAACATTGGTATCAACCAACATTGCAAATGATGTCAAACTCTTGAAAAAAACAAGATGCTGGATTTTAGAAGTTGGGTCTCTGGTTGGCAGTGGTATATACCTGTCCAATTGGGGACACTTTTTTCTAGTCTGGATATGGGAGTTACACACCTAGATATCCCCACCTCACCACCTTGGTAGCTTGGCACGAGCAGTCAGGCTTATCTCAGAGGCAATGTGTAAAGTGTTTGTAAATAATACTCAGTAACACAGTGTAAACACTACAAGCGAACACCACACCAGTTTAGAGAAATAAATAATCGTTATCGAAAGCAAACAAAACCAAAACAACAAAAATCCACCATTCACAACTCCAAATATGACTTTTAAAATGTTTCAAGAAATTCTGTCCATAGAACTCTACGGATGACGTGATAGTTTACAAAACGTATCAAAAACCACAAGGCAAAACAGCTGCAGAGGAGGGAAGAGTTTGAAAACACAGCGATGCATCAGTTCCCGAGTCTTCTGGGAGGGGATGCATCAGTTCTGCTGCATGCAGAACAAGTTTTGCGTCAAAACCGGACTGTAGGGGGAAATAATGTGTCAAAATCCAAGACGGTTCCGGTCTGCGGGTGTAGCATCAGGAAACCTGTTGCATAGGTGCGATGCAGAGAAATCTGGAGGTGCTAGAGATGCGGCAAACAGGCGCTGTGTCAGTTTCTACAGCTGAGGTCCCACGATGCTTTGATCTTGTCAGCCGCACAGCAGGGCCTGCGTAGGATTCAGTGCGGTGGTCTCGGACTTCGGAGACACAGTACACTGAACTCGGGCTGCAGAGGGTTTTTCGGCCACGGGCAGGCGCTGTGTCAATTTCTTCAGTCACATGGCTGCGGTGCATGAAAGTTTCACACTCACTGCGGTCCTGCATCAGAGAAACAGGCACTGCAAGGGCAATGTGTTGATTTTTATGTTTTTAGGCAGATCTTTGCAGCAGGAACAACTTCCATAGGCTCGGAACTGGAATTGGCACCACTTGGCAGGCCAGAACCCCCAGCAGTGGAGTTCAGGAATGCTGCAGGTGAAGACTTTGCTGACCCTGAGACTTCTTAACAGATGTAAAGCACACACAAGCCTTGGTGAAACTTCACAAGCTGGTTACAAAGTATAGTCCAGTCCTTTTCTTCCTCCAAAGCAGAAGCAGCACCTGCAGGCCAACCCAGCAAAGCAACACACAGCAAAGGGGCAGTACTCTTCTTCACAACTCTTCTCCTCGGCAGAGGTCCCTCTTCGTCCAGAAATATTCTAAAAAGTCTGGGGTTTTAGATCCAGTACGTATACCACTTTTGGCCTTTGATGAAGGCATTCTTCAAATGACTGTCTTTGTCAAGGACAAGTTCTTGTCCTGCCTGGTCTTGGCTCCCGACACACTCCATGGGGGTGGAGACAACATTGTGAGAGGCCAGGCAAAACCCAATTCAGGTGAAGCTGATAGCTCCTCCCACCACTCTAGCTCAGGAAGGCCCATTGGCCTGGTGATGGGCCATCAGGATATTGAGGGCACACCTCAACTCCCTTTGTGTGACTGTCTAGAGTGAATGCACAAACAGGACCCTGTCAGTTTAAAAGTCAAGAAGAATCCCTGGAAAAGAGAATTCATTCACTCACTCTAGATATTCTGAACCTCATTCGTAATCACTGGTCAAAAACTAGTTAATAACGTTCACAGACTTTTATTAAAAGATATTTACATTTATTAATAAAACACAATTCATTACATAATAAATTGAGAAACTCGTTAGGGGAACAATATGATAAAAACAATAGTAAAAAAGCAATTTATCAGTGTTTAAACTTATATATAACAAACGAAGCACAGATACAACACATCCTATCTATGTTAAAATTTCAAATCAAGCACATGACATTTAGACTTGGAAACAAACCCCAACAAAAAAGCACATGTATGGTTGTTACTGATTTCGAGATTCAAAGGCCCTTATTATATATTCTAACACATCTCTACTTCACCCATAGGCCTAATGACAGAGATTTCCTGGGCTTGAATTCTAATACACAAGAAAAAGCGTTGACGCGTTTCGGTGTCTCTGCCTTTAGATAATGGCACACCTTCCTCAGGACAGTTTTGGAGTGGTTGGAGTTAACCTCATGTGTCCTTTCCTGTATGTTATAAAAGGAATGATTCAGTACATAGGATAAACATTTCCTGTTGTAATTTATAACCAAATGAATGAATCTTCTCACCCCTTTTTTTGAAAATTCACTCCCTATTTTTCTATCCAAGTCTACTAGCTACATGAATATATTACTGTGTACACATAGTCAATAATGTTCAACATAAAGTACGTGTATCCTTCAATCCTTCTATTTTGCGCTACCCTCCGTTATAACCTAGTTGATGACCAGTCAGTGTTACATTTTGCCCGTGCCTGCATAACATTCATTCTCACAAATTCAACTGACCTTCCACAATGAGGTTTCTTGTATAAAGGATAGCGTTAAGACCTTATGGGTTCCTGGATATTTGGACTCGACCGTTGGAGTATCTGCGGTCTGAAAAAAGTATATCGTTTAGTCTATGTTAGTTATTATGTATATTCGGAAATGTTATCCCGTCACCTCCATCAATCTATTGATGTTACTCTAATTTCGTATAATTACCGTTATTTGTAGTTCTCATATTCTATTGGGTGCCTTGTCTGATGGATGGATGATCCTTACGATATAAGAAGTTCATCTGTTAAAAGGATGGGACCCCTGCACCAAAAAATATCAGATTATTCTATTAATTTTAGTGGTTATGAAGTGGGTCTCTCACTTACTCGTACCTTCCATCGTATAGGTGACTTTTTTAAAAAAGAGCCCTTTGTTTAACATACCCAATGTTTTCTTGATTTTGTACGGTCGCTTTTGATAGGGATATGTGGAACCGTTCTCAGGATACAATTCGGTGGCGGTTAGCTCCTGTAAGGGAGGTGAACCCAAATGTTTTTATAAAGGGATTTAGCTAGTGGCTGTCTCTAGATGGTACCATTTCTACCCCTTATATACATACCTGCCGCCGTGGGGGGATGCCGTTTACCCGTGGTATTCTTTCTTTTGCTCGCTCACCCACTTCAGGATAGGGGTAGGAGGTTGGGACGTGGATATGTCCGGTCTATTTAAAATGTAAACATGCAACTGTTTTTGCACTTTCAATGTTAGGGGGTTTCATTCTTAGCTTTTAAAACGTGACAGTAAGCACTTTGCTACTCCCTTTCTTGTTATTATAACGGTAGATTTGCTCCCGGTAGGATGTACATTAGTTCCTGGAGCAGACACAGACTACTGTTATGTATGTGCAACAAATGACACATTCCCCTTTATTTTTAAACCCAACGTCTGTTTTTAGTAAGTGCTGCCGTGCACGCTGTGTAGTTCACTGCACTATCCTACTGAGGGAAGCACTGATTACTCTTACCCCGGTGGTGCCTACACTATTGGCTATAAGTGCTGGTTTTGACCTTTTCGAAGACATGCGGTTCCCTCCCGCTTACCTTTGCCTGTGAAGGGGATACTTCTACCACGGGTACGTCTGCTTCCAATGTCAGCTTCTGTTATTTGCTTCGGTGTTCGAGTGCCTGGTTTCCCTTGTTTTTATATCCTGGGATATAACTCCTTATTCGTTACAGCTGCGGAGGTCGGAGGCTAGGATGCGCATGCTCCTAGGTCTCCAAATTTCCAGAATACTGTGGGCGCCATGTTTAAATGGAGTAGTTTACAGAAAATAAACACGATCGCCTCTACCTTTACCTCTCCTTATGAGTGACGAATTAAATATTTTATTTTATTTACGAGTTATTTTTCCTTTAACTCAAAATTTGGGGCTCATTCCTAATAGAAGATGTACACGGTTACTAGTTATTAAGTGTAATGTATCATAGATACTTTACGCTAGCCTATAGGTGCCCAAGAATTAGAGCTCAGGCTATAGCGTTTTCCGGGCGCCATATCTAAATGGTGTACGTGGTTAAACTACGATGGGTAATCCTACCTATGTGCCCCGCCGCATCGTCAGGCAGGCAGAGGCTTATAGAACATTAATAGATACGGTCCTACATTTTAGGTATCTTGTTTCTCAGCGTCTCATTTGTTTGGCGTGACTAAGTTGTTCACTATTAGACATCTTTAAAAACAATAGGTATTGTATTTAATCTGTTGCGTGAGTACACGCCGAGTTATCCAGGACTAGATGTCTGCACATACATATCTGTTTATATAGGACCCAATATACCTATCAAAGTTCTGTGACTATATCAGGCTGTCCCAATCTTCTCTGGTGTTCAGACCCTTTTTAATGGTGTCAAATTTTACAATGAACCACTGTTCTGAGCTCAGATAGCCCAAACTCCTAATCTCTAGCTGCTCCCAACTGAAAGTTACACTTGTAAGATGATATGGGATAGCTAGTCCTTAAAATAGTGAAAAACAAAATTGACAGTATTTTACTATCAGGACATGTAAACCACACCAGAACATGTCCTATCTTTCACACACACTACACCCTGGATGGGGGTTCTTTGGGACAACCTTAGGTGTGTCATACATGTAGTAAAAGGGAAGGCTAAGCCTGGCAAGTGGGTGTACTTGCCAGGTTGACAGGGCAGTTCAGAACTGCACTCACAGACACTGCAATGGCAGGTATGAGACAAGTTTACAGGGCTACGCATACAGGTGGCACAACCAGTGCTGCAGGCCCACCAGTAGCATTTGATTTACAGGCTTTAGGCACACACAGTGCGCACAAAATCACCCACATTAAGTTTGCAAACATTATATCTTCTTTTAGAATAATTTTGTACCATTCTACTTTGATATTTTTCTATTCTGTCTCTCACATCCTTAAAAGATCAAATTCCAAATCATATGAAATAGTCCCTTTTAACCACCACAGCATAAGTTTTGAACCTGGTTTCCTTGCACGTAGTATTTCAAAAGGAGACAACCCAGTAACCGAATTAGGAGATGTACGATAAGTTAACAAAGTAGCTTGCAATGCTTTTTTCCATTTCAAACCACTCTTAATGGCTAACTGACAAGACTCCTTGATTACCCCGTTGAATCGCTCAACTTGGCCATTAGCTTGTGGAAAATAATTTGAAATTCTTTTGTGTACAACACCACAATTAGAAAAAAATACTCAAATTCTCTACTAACAAATTGTGGACCATTATCAGAAATAAGTTCCTCTGGTAAACCTTCTCTTGAAAATATTTCATCAAGAAATTCAATACTTTCTCAGAAGAAACTTTTTCTACAATTCTTAACTCAGGCCACTTAGAAAAGTAGTCAATCATAACTAATGAAAATAGCTCCCTGCCAGACTGATCATTAAATGGGCCAATGATGTCAATTCCCAATTTTCTCCAAGGACCATTAACATATTCAATAGGAGTCATCTCAATAGAAAGACTTTTCACAGATTTGTCACTCAAAGCACATGGAGAACAATTTCTCACCCACTTGTCCACCATAGCATCAACACTAGGCCACAAATAGTATTCCCTAATTCTTCTTTTAGTTGTTGACATGCCCATGTGACCTTCATGCGCTAATCTGCAAATGAGTTCTCTGAGCTTAAATGGAGGTACAATTTTGTCAGCTCTTAACACCATGTCCTGACTAAGCATTAACTCATCTTTAACTTTAAAAAATGAATCTAATTCACCAATTAGCTTTCTTTCATCAGGCCAACCTACAGACAAAAATTGCTTGACCTGCCTTAAAAGATCATCTTAACTCAGCTTCAATCCAATCCTTCTCTGAAATTGCAGTAGACCCTTCTTGTCCTAAAATCAAATTCACATCACCAACAGTGTAGGCAACATCACATTCATCAGACTTTCCCAGATCTAAATCACTACTCAAAGGAAAACGTGACATGCAATCTGCATGTACATTTGATCGACTAGGAACATAAACCACTTCACAGCGAAATTCTTCAAATTTAGCAGCTAATCTTGCTAAACGCGCTGTAAGCACTCTTCCACCACCAGCAGACAACATGGTGATCAAAGGCTTATGATCAGTCCTTAAAGAAAACTTAGTTCCCACAAAAACTGACGGAAATGCTGTGCTGCACAAGTACACGCAAGTAACTCCTTTTCAATTGTGGAATAATTGAACTCAGCATCCCGAAGTGTCCTGGAAGCGTAAGATACCACAAACTCCCCATTTTTATCTTTCTGCATTAAAACAGCACCTAACCCCACGTTGCTAGCATCCTCACAAACAATACATTCTTTTCCTACCGAATATGGTTTCAGAAACGGAGCATCAACAGTTTTGTTTTTAAGAATCTCAAAGGATTCCTGTTGATCTTTCCCTGAAGTAAATTTTGCAATTTTTTTTAACAACATTCTTAAAGGATGGACAATTGTTGAGTAATTTTGCACAAATTTGCCTAAAATTCTGTAAGACCTAAAAAAGAAAGTAATTGTTCTTTGGAAGTAGGCATGGGTGATTTGGTAATACTGCGTACATGGTTAATTTTAGGTTTGATACCTTCTTTTGAAATTTCATGACCCAAATATTCCACTTTGTCTTGTCTGAACTTGCATTTCAAAAATTTCAAGGTCAGACCCTTCAATTGGACTTTATGTAAAACTGAAAATAAATTCTCATCATGTTCTTTACAATCCTTACCAAAAATCAAAATATCATCCTGAAAGGCTATTGCTCCTTTACAATCCATTAATAATTCCTTCATCAAGCGTTGGAAAACCGAAGCTGCACTCGCTAATCCGAAAGGCATACGCAAAAATTGAAACATGCCTTCCGGTGCAACAAAAGCAGTCAATTTTCTGGAATCGTCATGTAACTCCAGCACTAGCAAGATCAATGGTGGAAAAAACTGTAGCTTCAGACAAGGTGGAAATGAGTTCATGTATATTAGGAAGAGGATGTTTATCTATCCAAATCTCTTTATTGAGACTGCGGAGATCTGCACACAAATGAAGATCCCCTGTACTCTTAAGAGACAAAACAATGGGAGAAACCCAGGGAGACGATTCAATTGGTTCAATAATCTTTTTCTGGACTAAATCATCTAAGATTTCTTTTAGTTTGGTCCTGTAGGCTAAAGGAACATTTCTAACAATATGTCTGATGGGAACAGCTTTATAATTTAAAATAATTTTATGTTTGAAATTAGTATATTTTCCCAAATCTTCTCCAAAAACTTTAGGATAACTCTTTATAATGTTTTCGGTAAACAAATAATTTTTAGTAGAATCAGAAGAAGTCAAATTCACATTAGAATTAGTCTGTGATACATGACTATTAGAACTTACGACACACACAGGAGGAGAGGCATTAGGATCAAGTTTAATCCCAAATTCCTGTTGATGAGCCAACCCAGAATGGACACTTCTTTAGTAGCTACATAAACTTTGCCGTTTATTACACTATCTTTGACATTAATTCTCGCCCAAAAGAAACCTTCTAAGTCAATTTTATGACCAGAATATCCACCAGGTTGAATATCAGGAGATAGTTATTCCCTTTCACCCCAAAGTTGTTTGAAAATATTGTTGGCAATAATGGTGTACCAGGAACATGAATCAACCATTAACTCAATAGGTTTATCATCAATCAAAATAGTGCAAGAAGGAAATTTTTTATGTTCAGATTCGTTAACAGAAAGTATGCAATTGAGACTATTGAGAACTTCTTCTTCTTCTTGAGATATGTAGTTAACTTACTGCGTTGAACGACAAACATTACCAAACTGTCCCTTCATTTTGCATTTAACACATACTTTGTCACATGCAGGACAACCTTTATAGTTACCAACATGGTTGGAACTACCACATCTGTAACATAAAACTGTATTTCTTCTGAATTTTGTTTGTTATCACTATTATTTTTAACAATTTCTTTTCTGAAATGACCTTTGACATTAGTATTAGAACTTGTCTGACTTTTGACAACAGAAATTCAGGTTCAGAAATTTGCGTCTTGGAAGATTGACTTCTATTTTCTGATACAAATAACTCAGATTGCTCAATACCCTTTGCAATGTTGACAACAGCACACAATGAAGATTCCGTACCTAACCAAAGTCTTTCCTGAATCTTTTTACTCTTTGTTTTCATCATAATTTGGTCTCTAAGAACTTGTTCGTAAGAAATAGTCTCAAACGTGCATGAACATGCTAATGAGCGCAAAGCAGCTACATAATCTTCAATAGATTTGTCTGCTTTTTGAGCACGAGAATAGAACTTAAGCCTTTCCATAACAGTATTTATTTTCCTACCAAAACTTATTTTCATCTGCTTTGCAGCTTTTTCAAAAACATCCATATCTCCAGCATCTTCAATAGGAGGTAAATTGTCAAATTCTTTAATACCCGCACCACCTAAACAATGTCTGAGTAAAGCAAGTTTCCTTTTTGCTGAACATCCATCTTTTTCTAAGACTTCTACATATGCAATGAACATAGGGTACCATAAATCCCATTCAATATTGAGATTGCCAGCAACTTGTAGAAAGTGTGGAGGAGCAGCTATATTAGACATAGTGATACAAAATGAATAATATAAATTACACTTTCTAATTCTAATGTATGAAGTTTTGTAAATTAGAACTTGCGAAAAGAAATGAGAAAAGAAAAAAAAATAGAATATATATGTAAATATGGTGTGCGAATCACCATAGAAGCTGTCACAAAAGTAGATAAGTATGAAAGGTGTGCGAATCACCGTATGAGGAAACGCACAAAGATTGCTCACCAGGCATAAAAATCGTTGCAAATGCGAAGAAAATGCTTATTTTCCTGAAGCAATATGGCCGACAATAACGTGACGACGTGCGTGATGATGTCAGAAATTCCCAGCATTCAGTTCTGGATGATGCATCAATCATGAAAAATGAACAGAATCCGATGGCTGGAAGATTCTGTGGCTCAGATGAATAGAAGATAAGATGCACGAGGTAAGTCCAGTATGACTTCAATTGTAAACAACTAAAAACCACCGCTCGATGTACACAGTCGGACACAGTACTTTCAAGAAATAAAGCACAACCAACAATGAGTTAGACAGACTGCGTTTGAAAGTTAATAAAAAACTTCTTAACCATCAGCGGATACAGCAGTTCGCTTATTTTCCTTATTTTAGAAATAATATCCGCTAAGAATAAGAAATTTAATGTCCCAAAAATAATTTGGAACGTACATTACCACGCAGTAGCTGCTGATAATAAAGATGTTAATAGAGTAGATTTACGAGCTGAATACCATCTCCAAAGATTTCTTTAGTCCAAAAACGAGTGAACGCTGTCTTCAAGAAATAAAATCCAGATCCTCCCATCCTCGTCGCCAATATTTGTGTAGTAATGATCTTGCACGAAAGTAAGTTTCAAACAGAATTTATTGGTAGAAGAACAGCTTAACAACCACAGGTAGGAAAACCAGACCAATCCCTCATAACTCCTCTGCTTCTCTAACTATCTCTCAATTCAACTAAAAACATTCTATCTGACATAGTACAATTCTAAATCATACGTAATAATAGAATACCACACTCCCCCTTGCAGCATATATGTTGGACTATTTTGCTACCAGAAGACTTGGGAGAGATCAATATGAGATCTGTTTGGTGATTGTTGAAGCAGGAAATCTCAGCATGGTGGTCTTGTCGACTGAAGCACTGTCATTCCTTGTCTCAGCTTCCTTATCTATCCTTTGATCCCAACTCCTCTGAGGGCCCAGCAGGATCAGAATGCTTTCCCCAGTACAAGTGTAAAACCGATCTCTCCTACTACTTTGCATCCCATCTTAGTTCCTGCCTGGGCCTTTTCCTGTTCATGTAGTGTCTCCCGTTATGTTATCTCAATGCCAGCCACCCGTTATGGGCTAACTCAGCCACACCACATTCCCCCGAAGACTCCATGCATCTGCAGATGCTCCTACTGATTGTATGGCCCTAGCTAGATCACCAGTCATAGTGAGACTACTGTGATAGCTCAGGTCGGGAACTCATCACATGTTTTTTTAGCCTTTGTAATCTGTGTTGTTACCTGCTCTACTGTAACATGTTCATTTCTTTGGGTATTGAGTTTGCCACAGCGAATTGGAGTCCTCTCAAACAGCATTACCTATATCTTAGAGATACTGACTTTCCTGGAAGAAACCATTGAGGGATTAGTTAAAGGATTGAAATCCAATTAGAGCAAAAAACATTCAGAATGTATGTTATAACATTTTTAATGTTAAAGCAAGACAAGAAAGCAAGACTTATTGCCTGGAAACATTTTTGGGCATAGGCAATAAGTAGAAGTAGAGGCCTCATTATCAACATTGAAAAGAGGGTAAAGAGCATTGCCCAAACACTGAGTTAGACGTAATACCCAATGCACTCAAGAACAAAGACTGGAAGGAAGAATGGGTTGCTGCCCAAAGCTGCATATCAATTATACATATGGCTAACACAAACTACACGCCTACCAAGTGCAACACCGCATCTCTCAGGTGCTGCATCATCATACATCGACTATACAAAAGCAGTGTATGAGCAGATGTTTAGAATGTTTAATTGTGTATATCAATACTAAGAATATACTTTTGTTTTCTTGAGATCTTCAGATTCCAAGCAAATCCACACACACCACAGTAATTAAGACCTGACCACACAGCACCCTAGACACGTAAAACTATGGGCTAAAAGGGTGACTTGTGAGAAGATATAGTGCATCTCCTCAGTCCCTTTTCCTGTTCTCCTCAATCTGCCATATGAACACATCACAGGTGCTTCAGATGTATAGTGCCCATAAAAGAAAGTCGGTCTGATTGGCTCCACGTTGTTTCTGCACAAGAAACAAAGGATAAGAGAAGAGGACTTTGACAGGAACTATGCCTACTATCTTCAAAGCTGTGAACATTAATGAACAGTGTAGCAAGAAAAACATATCTACGAACAACATTGCCTCAAACATGGAACACAAACCACAAACATGTCAGTAAAGGTGAGCACACAAGACTTTAACTGCAACACTCATATTCAGCCACACTTTGGCTGCAACTCCCATCACTTTCTATTCCAGTTGACACAAAATACATGTACAGACTAAACATTTTATTTATCTGGTGCAAGAGAAGAAGGATGCCCAGGGCCAAAGTGCCCTGCCACCCACCCCCAGAAGGATAAGAAAGTCCAGGGTTGTTACGCCAAAGCCAAAACCCTCAAAGTTCTGCAGCCCAGATGAGAACTATTTGTCATTTGGCAATGGACACCAGCCTGTAGGTTATGGTTTCCACATAAATGCAATGGAATAAAATGAAATGCAGCGTATCAGCTGCCTTCACCCTTGTAAAAATTGGGTAATTGAATTAGGGGGATGGATGCTTCAATCAGGCAACAACCACAATCCTTGTCATGGTGAACCACGGAGAGTCACAACAGTGACTTGGCGCAGAAGCATTTAGGCTTTAATTAGAGGCAAAGTGTGAAATATTTATGCAGCACACAAACTGTATTAAAGTAAAAACACAACACAAGAAAAATCACTTTAGAAAAATAGAGTAAAGTTTCGTAAATAAAATGAGACCATAACAACAGAAATTCAATCAGTGTAACCAGAGATATGCAATGTAGAATTTTAGGCAAGTACATTGTCAGGGGGTTGTGTCCTGGCCCCTTTTCTTTTTAATCCTTATACTAATGGCCTCTGTGCTGCCTTAATCAAGGATAATTATGATTTCCCACAAATAGCCTCATGTCCCTTACCTGCACTTCTCAATGCAGATGATGCAGTTTGAATGTCATGCACCCAAATAGGTTTGCAGAGTGTTTTAAATAGTTTCACTAAGTTTATGCGCCATTTGAATCTTAAGGTCAATACCGCAAAAACATCAGATCAGAAAATAGAACATACCCCTAGCTCTGCATACCTGGGAATACTGTTTGACCGCTGTGATCGCTGGTCTAGTGCAATTGTGGCAAAAAACTTACATTGGCAAGATCAACAATGGCACTTGCCAGTTTTGCAAAGAAATTGGGAAGGAGACCACCACAGGAGTTACTGCAGATCTACAAAGCGAAGTGTCTTTCTGCAGCCATGTACGGAGCGGCTTAATGTGGTTTTGTGGATACACAGTCACTCCAGACAGTGGATAATATTTTCCTGAGATATAATTTAGCCGTCCCTAGCAGTACATCGGCATATGTGTGCCACGCAGAGCTTGGCCTCCCATTTATTTCAGATCTGATAAAAATGGAGCCTATCCTGATGTGGCACAGAATATGGTCTAAACCAGATACTAAGCTAAACCATGATATTCTAACTGACATCATGAAATTTGAAGGAGTGCGGCTGATCCCGTGGCTGAAATATATTAAAGATTTTATGTCTGATCTTGGCCACCTGGAGTACTATAAGTCTCCGGGTATGATTCAATCGATCTCAAGAAAGGAATTAAAAAAGCAGGGACTGATCTTTTTAGACACTATAAGATTGGTTACAGAGAGTACAAAACCCTCTGTTCAGTATAACCAATTGATTTTAATTTCTTTTAATATTCAGTCGTATTTACTATTTGTACCTGGTGACTATGACAGACTACTACTAACTCGTTTTGGATGTAACATCTATCACAGGCTCGTGAGTTTTCCTTGTATGAATGATTGGACACAAACCTTAGGCCCTTGTCCGTGTGATAACTCTTCAGAGAAATCGACCATACACGTCTTTCTATTCTGCAGATTTTATAGTAGCTTGAGGAAAGTCTGGCTTGTCCTGATTATGAGGGAGTTGGCTCTGAGACAATGCCCTCCAGCCTTTCTCACGCTGCAGTTACTGGACAATATCCACAGAGCCTGGAGGATATGTATGTTTTTGAAGAAAGTACTCAGTCACAGGAAATCAATTGTACTCTAATCATGGACTGTAATATGCTCTTTCTGTATGACAACTCTTAATTGTGTATTCATTTTTTTCATTTTTTATGTTCTTTCTTATTGATAATATGTACTTTTATGATTGTCTTACAAAGCAATCGAATAAAGTCAATTCTGATTCTGAAGTACATTGTCAAAAAGTACAAAGCACCACGTGTGGTTACCTGGTCATGCCTGACCAAGGAAAAAGCAACAGTTCATGTTGACCAAGTCAAGTCAAGTTAAGATTTGTATAGCGCACTATTCACCCAGAGGGTCTCAAGGCGCTTGAGGGAGGGGGGTACGTTACTTATCGAATATCCAAGTTTTTAGTTGTTTTCTGAAGGAGAGGTGGTTCTGTGTAAGGCGGAGGTGGGTGGGGAGAGAATCCCAGGTCTTGGCCGCTAAGAATGAGAAGGATCTTCCCCCCATGGTAGATCTTTGGATGTGTGGAATCGCGGCGAGGGCTTGATTGGACGATCGTAGTTGGTGGGTGGGGGTGTAAAAGGTCAAGCGCATGTTGAGGTATTCGGGTCCTAGGTCGTAAAGGGCTTTGTGTGCGTGGGTGAGGAGACGGAACGGAATTCTCTTGTTGACGGGGAGCCAGTGGAGGTCTTTCAGGTGACCGGAAATGTGAGCTTGGCTGGGGATGTCTAGGATGAGTCTGGCTGAGGCGTTCTGGATGCGTTGGAGTTTTTTCTGTAGTTTGGCTGTGGTTCCGGCGTAAAGGGTGTTTCCGTAGTCCAGTCGGCTTGTGACCAGGATTCAGGGACCAGGCTGCGAGGAGAAGGGAGAGCAACACGGATGATCATCAATGTGGCTTAAAGAGCAGGCCAAGCATTGCAGGTGGTCATCACTGTAGTGCAAAGATCCGGTTCGTTGTTGTAGATGGTTATTGCTGCATCTTCGTGTTGAGAGTTGCTGTAGTTTAAAGAGCAGCTCTTGCGTTGCTGGTCATTGCTGGCTGTCACTGGTGGTCACTGTAGCATGAAGAGTTGGGTTTACCAAAGCTTTGCTATGGCAGTCATTGTGAGCAGCAGTCTCGACATGAACTGACATATTCACGGTCGCAAATAGCCCAAAACTTCTGGATTTCTCCTCTCTTGTAGAGGAGCTCTCTCGGATCCCAGCCAAAGGTCCAGGACCTATGGGGGCACTACTTGGGGATCAGGAACTCACTCTAGCAGAGGCCAGCATGGCTCAGGCAGATCTAATGGCAGGTACATTTGCAGCAGGTCAGTTGAGCAGTTGCATGTAGGCCTCTGGATCTTGTTGTGTCCCTATAGCTCAGAACAAGAGGTCAGCAACTGACCCTTGGAGCCACTCAGGTTATTTTGGGATGGAGGGAGCAGGTCCAGTCATCCTTCTCTGGTAGCAGGGCAGGACTCAAGCAGCAGGGCAGTCCTCTAGTGAACAAAGCAGTCCTCAAGCAGCAGGACAGTCCTTTGGTAGCAGCAGGGATGTCCTCTGGAGAACGAAGCAGGCCTCAAGCAGCAGGGCAATCCTCTGGGGAACAAGCATTCCATCATTTGTAATTTCCACATGTGCAGGAGTGTAATGATAAGTAAACCAAGATTCATACCTGGTGCATTTGTGTGTGGGGCAACATCCTGCTCTACCCCCACTTCTGGCTCTGGAAAGTTTTTCACTTCCCCTGTTAAGTCTCCAGGAGGTATGGGGGTGACAAAAGGCACAAATACTACAGTAATTAAGGCCTGACCACACAGACCCCTAGACACCTGTCTAGAGGGAGCCCTTTGAAGCATTCGTGGGGCAGGCAACAGTTCCACCAGCAGACATCCTGGCAGAATAGCCATTGTGTCCACATGTAAGCCCCTTTTGTCTCACTGACTAGGAGGAATATACAAAGTCCTATAGCAAAGCCGTTCACAGACAAGTGGCCCAGGACACTAGCAGCATACCACAAATGGTTAGGACAAGAAAATGCCAATTTTTCAAAAGAGGCATTTTTAGAATTATGACTTAAAATCAGACTTTACCAATTAGCACTTATTAAATGTAGTAAGGTAACCCAGTTTCAGACAATGGAAGCAATGAGGCTTACAACAGGGAAACACAACGTTAGGAGTTTTTCAGTGCCATGACATCTAAAACTTAAACACGTATGTCCTACTTTTTAAATATAATGCAGCCTTCCCTATGAGGATTTAGGACCTACCTCAGTGGTGACCAATACGTATTAAAAAGGAAAGTTTAGGACTGGCAAGATATTTATTTTGCCAGGTTTAAACTAAAGTGTAAAACTGCACTACAGGGTGCAGTGGCAGGCTTGAGACATGATTTTAAAGTGCTATCTTAGTGTGTGGCATAAGGAGTGCAGCTCCTCACTATTAGCATTAAATTTCTAGGTCCTGAGCACTAGAAGCTCAATTTTCTAGGGTCTTAAAAGTAAATTAAATGTAAATCTGGTGTGGCCAATTGTACAATGTGTTAGGGAGACAGCACAAACACTTTAGCACTCATTATCAGTGGTAAGGTGCACATAGTCCCAAAAGCCAACAAAAACAAGTTTGCAAAAGTTGGGAGTAATGGTAAAAAGTCTGGGGTGACCCTATGGAGAGGTCTAGGTTGAGGTGTAATGCCATTGCTTGATACCAGATCCTATTGTGACTGCTGTATGGCAAATCACAGCCCTCTTTTTCCTAAATCTTGTCACAGGTCTTGAGCACCATGCTCCCTTTAGTCTTCAAAACGCTGTTTTCCCAAACACCTTAAAACAGGAAAAGGTATCAAGGTCAAGTTCTATGGAACTGTGGGCTTCCCAAACATCAAAGCTCCATGCCCTGTTGCTGCACGTAGAGCCACAGAGTAAATATACAGCAACAAAAAATCCATAAAGTAAATGAGCTGGTACTCCAGTATTCATTAACCTGATTTCACAATTCAACCAATTACTCCAGGATCCTGAGGAACAGCTGTTTCCTCATACATGATGGATACACACCAATCATTTAGGACATGGATTCTAGACAAGAACAACAGTATCCTATCCTATACTTCATAAATGAGAAAGTGGTACTAAAGTAACTTTGAGTGCAACTTCTTAATGTAGCAGATTATAGGAGACAGTGGACATTTTTAGGTACCACAGGTGCTCCCTCCTTAATGAATTTTGGTAGTTGAAGTACATTATCAAAATATACATGTGAGGGCTGGGAGTGAAGTGGTCATAGTTGATGTAAACTTGATGTGCCTGTGCTATTGCACCCTGCCCATCCATGGCTCTAGGCAAAGCTGCAGTGTTTGATGGTGTTTCCTCTCCTCTTGATGGTTTCCCAGGAGAGAACAAGATCTAGTAAAATCACTAAATCCTAGCAGCCTTTTGTAGTACTTAAATCACACCTAAACCATAGCCATTCAATTCAATCAGGATCTGAGAGGGGATGATTCTCAGTCATTTTGCAACACTCTACCAAGGCTACTACCTTAAGCAGAATACAAGTACACACCATCCTGAATACAAATCATGTTGCAAGATACCAAGAAGTTAATGACCATGCTCATGGGTAATGAGGCATATACTCAGTTCAAGATGCATATGCAGTTGACTTGAGAGTGCAGAAAAGTGCAGGATGTGCTAGAACATGAATTGAACATAGTGTTTTTTAACTGATGAACAGTGAGGGAAACAGTGTGACAACTAAACACTGAGCCAGAAATTCAAGCAGGTCATAAGTCAATAATGCAATATGTGCAATAAATGTGTTGAATTTGTGTGGCAACTGACAGCTACTCACCTGTGCTGTTTGAAAGCAAATCACCTTTCAGCTGTAAAAGATTACAATATGCAGATGTATTGAGAAGTATGTTGAAACTAAAAATACAGAATGAAAAATTGAGGCACCCAACCATCCACTCAGCACGTTTGCTGATTCTAAAGAATGAGAGAGTAAACCTAAAGGAGTCACCCTTGTAGGCAAACTATATAGTCTCAGCTAATATAAAGTTTAATTTTGAATCTGTGTACTTAGCGGACTTATCTCTCGTGTTAGTGCCCATACAGCCATTGCTCTGGTGAACTCAGGTATGCTCTGCGTTGAGCATGGACATTCATGTCTGAAAATGTAACTTCTGTAAAGAAAGCACTAGGGGCACTAAAGGCAAAAATACACTTTTTTCCTCTTCTCCAGGTGAGAGATGGCTCAAGCTCCCATGCACCTCACTATTTATGGTTTGTATGGTAACAACCTTTATGCCATTCACTGCAGGACAATATGGACAGAACGACTGTTAATCCCTCCCTATCACGCAGTTATATTATCTTGCCTGTGGCTCAGGCAATACTTGCAGAGAGGTTAATTAACAGCAATTAGGTTGTGGAAGTGCAGATAATAACACTTAATAATACTTAATTTGTGAGGGTGTGACTGCTACCCACTTTTTGAACACAATTTGGTTAGACTAAAGCACAGTTCTGTGGCACAAGCAGGCAATCTCGAGAGAATGTGTGGTAAGTTCAAGCAGTACCACCAATCTTAAAATCAAGAAAACCACACAATATTATTCTCAAACCAATATAGAAAAACAAATTAAAGTATAATAAGCATAAAACCACTGAGCTCATCAAAGTGGTATAAGCTGAATCAGAGATATTAATGCAAAAATCTTTAAGGAAAAACATATCTAGAAAAAGCACAATTGAAAAACAATAGTTTCCAGTTGCTGAGAAGATGACAGTGTAGCATGTGTTGAATACATTAATGGCCTGTTTATGAGTCTGCCGGTCCGAGGACCCTCATACTCATGAGGTCGTGGTGGTGGTAGTCCGCTCTCTTAGGACTTTGGCAGTTGGACTGCCATTTCAATGCTGCAACTGCCAGGAATCCTCTGTGATCTGAGGACCGCAATATGCTTGGTGGTGCCCCGAGGCACTGCAGAGAATATTACGACTTTCCTCACCGCCACCGTTGTCATGGAGGTTCTACATGTAACTGCTGGCAGTGAGGAAAGAAAGGGGGCCCTACAGGGCACCCTCTTACCCCTGTGCATGAGGGGCATGCAGGGGGGGCACATCCCCCTGTAGTTTTGCACCCACAGTTCCTGCGCAGGAAGGAATGCACGACATAGTGCATTCCTTCCTGTGCAGGTACATGCACTGGTGGTCCCACGGCGGTGCTGATTAAGGCTCACAATGAGCCTTTAAGCAGCACCACCGTGGGACCACCATGCCGCCCACTCAATTACTTGTAATCTGGCAGGTGGGCAGCAGCCACTCTTGTCAGTGTGGGGGGGGGGCAATGGTGGCATGCCACCCGTTCCCGCACTGCCACAAGTCATAATCAGGCCCTAAATATCACGCCCTGGTCAATACATGTTTGCCTTCAGACTCTGAAATGGAAGTCAAAATCCTTCACTGGAGGAAGGACCAAGTCTGTGGCCAACACTCATCCCACAAAGTAGGATACATCATGGTTGTGCTCCCTCAGTAGCGCCGTATTTCAATGCCAAAGTTCTGGGAGGGAGTTCTGGGAGGGACAAAGCTGGATTTTGTAGCCAATAAGGTCACTTCTTTGGTTGGATACATTTGTCTAAGGTTTATAACATAATCCCTTTTTTGTTTTTCAAAATCATACAGTGTGTCAAAGCTAGAGGCTAAAGCAGGACAGAGTTCCACAAGGTGAGATTATTTTACCACATAGTCCTGTCGAACCCCTTTACAGCATGTCAAAACAGTGTTGAGCAGGACAAAACTGGTTATCTTTCCCATCTTATCTGTGACCTCCATGGACAAGGCTGAGCATCTTGTCCTAGTTTGCCAGAGATGGATAAAAAACTGTCCAATTTATATAATTTCACCATTAAATCAAAATTTGAAAATTAAGCTGAAACAACTTTGATTAACTTTTCAAGCACTTTTTCAGGTGAGGATGAAAAATAAATATGTTTATTTTACATAGGGATGTCCTGGAAAATGTAGCTGAATCAACTCAATGTAAATAGTTGTTAGGACTTCCGTCACTGTAAGGGCACACTTTTTAAATGTATAATGTGCTACTTTTTTGGCTTGCAGGTTTAGAAAGCACATTCCAGAGGTGACTTATTAAAATATAAAAATAAGCTATTTTACATGGCAAAGTCACTTTTACTTGTTGTGTGTTACTGCAGTGTCCCACAACTGAAAACTAGCAAGAGGACTGGTGGACTCCTGGTTGCCATATATTTTACTCCAATATGTGGATGCATAAACACACACTGCTCATTTAATTCATACGACATTGGTGAATGTTCTGCTCTATCAACCATGACACAACAGGAAAGTTAAATAGACCAATTGGGTGAAAACAGTTTTACCAACACCATGTGAGGAACAGAACATATACACTGTGACTCTGAATAGCAGTGCCACAGGACACACAGTACTCATACCAGCTGAGATATTGTCCAGCAAAGGCAAAACATCTGAGGTGACCATGCATGAAGAGCAAATTTGCAGTCTTATCTTTTAAACATAAACCTTTTTTCACACCCCGGCTTTGCATTATACATTCATGGCTCCCCATAATTCACAGAAACGCATATGAAAGTATTGCATGATATTTTAAAACTTTTGAGTTACCTTGTTCTCAAATACCTACATTTTTGAGCTACTCAGTATATACTGACAAACAATATGAGTCAAAAGAGTCCCAAACATATTGAGAATAAAATACTTGGTGGAACAGGTGTAGTACTCTGGAATGGCTTGCATGTTTCTCTGAAGATCCAGTCAAAAAGTCCACTTTTAAAAAATATTGAAAGTTCCTCCTTTTAGTGACGGTTTAAGGCTTTATTTAAAGTCTGGTCATCAATGATCATTCTATTCACTACAATTAAAGAATTATTGTGCCTTGACAGCTAAGGAAAATTTGCTGGACTTAGAATTTTTGTAAGGTAGCTGATATTTCTCCACCAGATTGGTTGTATTTGCTATGCAAGGAGCCACTTCTTTTGAGGAAATCCATACCCCTACTGAATGCTGAAACCTGATTCCTAAAGGGCCTTCCCAGTTGTGGCAGAAGTCCTGCAGTCGTGGGGGGAGTCTTCGCAATCTGAGCGGAAGCTCCACAATGAGAATTCTTACTTACATTGGCAGTGCCCACTTATTCTGATCTTTCTAACATGGAGGGGGTGTTTCCCCGCTTCTAAATGGTACTCTTCTCACATTTTTGTGAATGTCTCCCACTTTTTCCTTTATAGCTTTTCGTGGCAGTAACCAGGTGAAACGGTATTAGATTGACAGGTGAACCTGCATTGTTCATGATAAAGGTATCTTCACACATTAATGAGGAAGCTACCAAAATTGGAATCGTATCTGCTAGGGTAACTGAATGTCTGACAGATTCTCTGAAGTGTAAGTTATTTTCGGTTTTTGTAGTGTCTTAATCTGAGTGATCTGTAGGCATTAAGGGGTCGATTAGGATGGCGGTGAATCCGCATCCTCCAGGCCGGCGGAAACCACCGCCGGGCCGGAGGATGCGGATTCACTGCTGCGGACCTCCAAAACACCACCAGCCACATTAGGATGGCGGTAGGATCAGCGGCAGACTGCAAGTCCGTCCGCCGCTGATCCGCGGGATGTTGTCCGCAATTTGGTGGCGGTGTCTGCAAGACACCGCCAGCCAAATTACGAAGGGTGAGGAAACATGCTTTTCCGCGGCGGATTTTCCGCCGTGGAAAAGCATGTGGACCTTTGCTTCTGGGGGCCTGTTGCGGGCCCCCAGGGTGTTGGGGGGTGGGGGGTGCACATGGGGGGTACCTATAGTACCCCCCTGCATATGCATGCACAAAGCGGCAGGCACCGCGCGGTGCCTGCCGCTTTGTGCCTGCATATGCAAAGCATGCAATTTTAACCTTGCGGCGGACGCTGCTTCAAGCAGCACCCGCCGCAAGGTTACAGATAAGGGATGTGACCGCCAGGGTGGCGGTCACATCCTAATTTGCACGGAGGGACCGCTGCTGCCCCTGGGGACGGTCTCTCCACCTCGGGGGTCCGTCCGCCATCCTAATGAGGCCCCAGGTACCGAAAAAACTAAATGCAAGCAGTCATGTAGATCATATTGTAGAACACAATGAGACAGAAACCACAATTTCCTCCCAGCGCGAAGAGGATTTGACCCTAGCAGAAGGGCCTGTGCAACAAAAGCCCATACAATCTCAGTGCTGTGCTTTATTAGACATGGACTAATGCATATTATGTCAAATACAAAATACTTTGCAAGTAAACTCACAAGAAGTCATGCAACTCAGTTAAATATCAAAATGAAATTGATAACATGATCTCAGACCTTGTTTAAGGAAAACAAAGCATAGTTATTACACTTATCCAGGATTGACCACCCCTTGTGTTGCAAATAAATGTATTGAAAGTCACCAGAACAGAGAAAGCATCTCATAAACAGGAGGATGGTATAGAACGTCTTTTAAAATGGTGGCTTCTGCTAATGTATTCAAACATAGCCTTCCTTCACTGTGAATATTTCAAAGCTCTTAAAAAACTCTCAGGAAATGCTTAGGGTGTGAATCACACGTTCTGTTTAGTGCTGAACTCTGTGTATTATTGGTCTGTATCCTGGTGGAAATAAACCACCGGTGCGAACAGAACATTGGCAGCGTTTTACCCCTTAGGAAAATGACGTTTTGAGATGTGCAGCTCATAAACTGCATTAGGAAAACACTCACCTAGCATAATTTCAGATGAAATATAAACGCACAGGACTGTTTAATAGCTAGAAGAATATCCCTCATTATATTTTAGCAGTGCAAAAAAAACAACCATCATAATATTTTTATTTACTTCAAGTGTTGTGTTAGAATTAGGCATCAGTGGTCGGCAGCATTCCTCTTGTAAACGACATATGGAGCCCTAAATTATGTGCTAATATTAGTCATATTTTCCTCTTTCCACCAGACACGCATTATGAGTGGCTACTTAATTCTGATGAGTTTGGTAACAATGGAAACATGGCAAATCTTTTTTTCTTTATCCTGGGAATTTCAGCCGCTGAAATGTCGAAGTGAAATTCCAGGCCAGTGAGGAATTAAGGGTGAGTTGGATTCAGAATTACAGGTTCACTCAGCAATTCCTTATTTCTTAGGGTTCCCTCATAGTCCAATGCATAATAAACTGGATTCTTCCCCATTCCAGAGTTACCAGTACCCCTGGCATCAGTAACCTCAGGAGTGAGGACATTTTCTGTGCCTTCCTTATTTGGCTCGTCATTATTCCAGTCACTTTGCTTGCAGAGCTCCTAAATTCAACATGGAAGACACGTATTTAATCATGCCATCCTTTCTTTTTAAATTTTTCTTTAAAAAATGGCACCATTGACACTTTCTGAAAATATTTTTTTTCGCAGCATCACTAGTCTCCCCCAGAGCACACTCTTACTCCCGCTGAGATACGACTTGGGCAGGAAGGCCATTGCGGATGTTGCCAGGCTACGCCCTATTTTCTACTGGCGTAGGTTATGGACGACGCCTGAGCTCTCCGCTTATGCTGCAGGATTTATGGATGTTATAAAATCTGATTCCTACCATAAGATCCGGTGGCTAAGTCATCTTAAGGATGGTCTGGCTGCTCTAGGCATGCTAACGTTGTGGGAAAACCCAGCTGAAACCATATTCCCATCTAAGAACGTAATCAAGGAGAATTACTGGAACAGGCCGCATACCATGCCTGGAGTGCCGCAGACTCATCATCTATGGCGGGGGTTTTCCTAGGAGCAAAACTTAGCCCCAGGTTTGAAACCTATTGGGACACCATCACCAAGACTGGGGACAGGAAGCTCTATTTCCAGCTTAGGGCTGGTTCACTGCCCCTGAAGGCATTGACCTCTAGGTGGTCTGTCGATAGTGTCAATCTCTGCCCGGCTTGCGGAACTTATAAGGAAACGATTGCTCACCTCCTTTTCGCATGCCCTGCATATGCAATCCCATGGCGTGTTTGGCTTACCCCAATGTGCAAACTACTGGGTACCAATAGAAGCTCTGATGCTGAAAGGCTGATATGTACCAGTACTTTGCCAATTATTTCAATAGCGGTAGCTAAATACCTAGGATGGGTTTGGGTGTTAAGGCAGAACCCAACACGGGGATACTTGATTGTCTGCTCTTGTTAGTTTTGATCAACTGTAAACTTTGGCCGGTATTAATTGATTGTAATACTATTTTTTTTTTTAAACCTTTATTGCAACACTCTGAAAGTACAAGTATGGGCCTACAACCGCAGGGGCCGGCCGCTAGTCATAAATGTAACCAATCATAGCACGGTTTAACACAGCTCATCAGCCGGCAGCCCTGAGGTCCGGCAGCGATTCGGGATGAAGTTTGTCTTGGAACGCATGAATAGGGTACAGGATATAATAAAGGTTTCATTTTATATTATAGAAATAGACGGATCAGGTGCCATACAATCAAGCTAAAGGAGACAGGGGACAGGCCAAGAAACAGGATATACGTCAGAAACAACAATATGAGGAACCCTGGCGCCAATGCTTATGAATCGAAGTGAACAACAATACCGGATACAGTTTCGTAAGCGCTGGTTCCCAGATCCTGCCCACCCGGACTTTCGATTAACCTAGGAAGCGTGAGCACAAAATTCCAGAACACAGTGTAGTCAGAATAGAACACAGACGATACTGACCCGAAAGGAAAGAAAGGGAAGGGAGAAAAAGGCCATAGAAAATAAGAAAGGCAAAAGAAAAAAAAACCCCGTCCAACCCCCCACCCTGCACCCCTGCCGATGGCTATAGCCTAACCCCACTAGCAGCGTGCCTGTTGCCCTAAAAAACTGAAACCCCTAAAAGAAGGGAAAGAAAAAGGAAAAGCGGAGGAGGGCCTAACTAGCGTGCATTCTAGAGTCCAGCTAGCAAACGTTCACATTGGATGGCACCGTAACCATAAGTTCGCCTCCGTTATTTCTGCATATATCCCAGCAGCACAGAAATCAATGACATTTCAATTGCAGCACCTATAACCAATCTAAGAGGATTACGTTATGATAGTCAGGATTTACGCCAGACGATACCAGGGAGCACTGAGTCCCGAATTCCTACAGCCTGCGCAGCGCTCTAAAGAAATCAAATCTCACCCTATAATGAGTCAGGATAAGAAAATGCATCACACAGAATACTCAAACCTCGTTGGACAATGGATGATACTTCAGTCCCAATGCACAAATGCTCCCAGATAACAACTTTACTCGACAGGATAATAAAAGCATTGCCACCCGGAAACCCAGACATAGTCAGGAGAAGTGATACTGCAGTGTGCTTGTCGCCCTAATTAATTTAAGAAAAAAAAACCCAAAGAAGGAAAATGGAGGAGGACACCAGGTAAGGCCCCCGGCCCGCCCCACCCCCGCCACATAAGTTCCCTGTGTCCACACAAATTACCGAGTTTTAATATCAAAATCGTCAGATTAGTGGAATCATTATTCGCCAACTTGCCTTCTGTACCCCAGTAACATAAGTGAAAATCCCGCACAGGCACCAGATGGAACAATCATGAAATTCTCAACCCAGACCCGCCCGATCTAATGTATGGATGCGACCCGTTTCATTTACTGCAGCCGTAAGCAAGTCAAAGTACTGAACTGGGTCGAGGAAGTCATTCTGGAGTCCGGCAGCATACAACAAAGCACTGTGAAGCCCATCACCACCGACATATCCAAGAGCCATCAGGAAACCCAGTTGTTGTCGCACGGTCTATAGTGCAGGGTCCGGGAGAAATAAGAGAGACATGTTCTGGCGCCACCGCAGCTCCTCGTCAGAGGTCGGAGGGGGGACAACACTGATTAATACTCCCGAAAACAATGCTTCCATCCGACCCTCTGGTTCCGCCATGGACACCGGGCGCCGCTCGTTATTGCTGTGTGCCTGGCTATCTTGGGCAAACAATCCGCTGCTTACATACTCCCGCACCGTGAACTCCAGGGGACATTCGGCAGCCATCTGCCAGTCCGCATCATGTCCCACAGCCGCCGAAGACCCATCTACTGTAGTGAGGTCTGCCTTGCGTAAACCTGTCCCCGACACAACCACATCAAAGCCGCGCTCCAGGGCTTTCATCCTCCGGCACAAAAAGGAGTGTAGATCCACAATAGCCACCATGATATCGCCCAACTTTATTTCCCTCCCCCATTAGTGGCCCCCTTCGCGTCCGTCGGAGCTCCATCATAAGAGGCAAATCTGTCCGGAGCATCAAATCGGACCATGATGTTGTCTTCGGCGGATCGAGTCTTGATCGTAGCCAGGCCCCCTTCAAACGCCATTGCATGCATTTCTGCTCGTATTGTGGTACACACTCCGTTAGGCAAAAAAAAAAAACGCCCCGTAGCTGCTATCGGCCAGCCGGTGAATAATCCCGCAAAAGTTGGGACACAGCCGGCCGGTGTCGGGTGTTCTCCTCGCAATCAGGATATTTGCGATCGGCATGTGGGGTATCCATTCTGCGGGGCAGCCGACAGGGGGGGCCACTTCGGTCACAAGCAGAGCAGCATATTCTGGTTATGCTACTGCCGCTGATAGAATGCGTGGTCTCCCATCCAATTCGGGAGGATCCCATCCTCGTCCGCCGGACCGGCACTTTCCCGTTCCTCACTGCCGTTGTTATTCAACTCGGGCCGGCCACTCCAGTACCATGGATCCCGGTTTCAAATCAGGAGCCGGCCACAATCTTCGTGATGCCTTATCTCCGTCCACCCAGCAGGTAGGACATTTGGGGGTGCACCGATCGGCAGCATTTCCTCTCAGCCGTGCTGGGACATGGCAAGGGCGCAGGATAAACGCCAGGATATAGTAATACGATTTTACTAGTTTTAACCTTGGATCATATCATTTTATTTATTGTAATTAATTTCAATGAAATTCTAAATCCTTCCATTTTGCTTGTTTGAACCATGTATATCTGGATCAAATTATATTGATTGTGTAGTTTTTAAATTATCATTATGTAATTCTGGAACTTTGAATCTAACATTTATGTATGTCTTGTCATGCTTTTATGAGTTTTCTCGAATAAAGCTATTTGATTGAATGAGTGTGACCCTGTTCATTTTTTTAAAGCATGATAGTTGGCAGCCATACTCATTTGGGTAGTGTCACTTTTGCAGTAGTACTACATTTACGGCTTGGGTAGTGTGGGGTTCAGCTGGTCACGTTCTAGTGTTTCACAATATTGTGTTTCCACCAGCCACTCCTAGAGGGCTGGCCTCCACACTCACCCCACACCCATCCATCACAGGTGTCTCAGGACATGTGACCCTGCCAATAAAATGGGCTGGGCAGACGTGCCCTGTGCCACTTCGAGATATGATACCACTGTGTCTCTGTGGGCATCATCTGTGTTTGGGGGCCTAGGGCCTGACCCTTTACATTGGCGATGAGAGGGACCTGCCCTTGTGGGAGCCAGGAGCTGCCTCGCAGTTCCTGGTGAGAAGAGGTGGTACCCTAGAACCTGAAGCACCCCCGTACCGGCAGCCAGCATTACGGCCGTGGGCAAGGGGGATAGTGTTCATCCCCCACGAATGGCTGCCGTGTGCCTGCTGTGCCCCTGGTACATAGTAGACGATTTCTGGGCATGAGGTGAGCCCTGAAGCGAGTAGAGTAATCTACATAAGTGTTGTGGTTGCATGCACTAAGGGCCAGGCACATGCACACTGCCCACCGACACAAAGAAAGAATGTTCTGTCTGAAGGTGAGAGGGCAGTGCTGATAAGTGAACATCTCCCATCACCCTGACAGTAAAGAAGGGCTGGTGCATGCCCCTGCTGGCGCCCGATACACAACTGCCATACAGATGCCTGCATCTACGATGCCCGCATCTGCAACACCTGGTGAGGTGAGGCTCTGAGTGCAGCGAGCTTGGCATTGAGGCGAGAGGAGAAGCAGCACATTAAAGAAATACCCTGACCACACCAGCAGCAAACTATATCCGATATTCAGAGGGTGTTACCACCCCACCTACCTGGGGAAGTGCCCGTTGCAGTGGTCTGCCCCTGCGGGTGAGGAGAGTACTGGTGGTGTTAGTACTCCTCCCCTGGGATGGTGACAGCAGCGTGCCCGGCCCGTAACAGATGCAATTTGTGGGAGAGCTGCAGGCCGTGTGAGAGAAGTGGTGGCAGTGCCACCACATCGTGGGTGAGGAAGAAAGTGCCACCAACCAGCTGCCCAGGGAGAGGCACCCAGTCGGCAGAAAAAGATTGAGCGCAGGTGGTGCCTTTTCTGTATGCCTGTGAAGGTGGGTGCCTGCTGCCAGCCACTTTGCTGGGGTGAAGAGCGGCCGTGGCCTGCCGGACAAGAGGGCAGGGTGGTGGCGGTGCCACCTAGAGGTCACAGAAGGCACCGCAGCCTGCAAAAAAAGGACTTTTAAATCAAAATAAACAGTGTGAACTGAAATGACCGGTTACTCACCGGTAATATTCATTACTCCGAGTCGTAGCCCTCCCCGTCCCAGTCCTAACTACATGAGCATAGCTCCTCCCACCAGAAACTCCCAAGCAACTTGAAACCCATCCCTTCCCTCCAGGCCACACCCATACCCTGAGGCATATAACCCTGTGACCTGCCAATCAACAACCTGTACCCAACAAGCACAAGAAGCCGAAACAGGGAGGGAGGGATGGGAACCTGGACTGGGACGGGGAGGGCTACGACTCGGAGTAATGAATATTACCTGTGAGTAACCGGTCATTACCTCCTCGTCAGCCCTCCCCGTCCCAGTCCTAACTACATGAGCAGATACCAAAGCAATAATCGGCTTCACTCAGTAGCAAAAAACAGACTTTATTAAAGCACAGAAAGTCACACCACCGGAGTAGAACGCAACACAGCGTCCCCAAACCCAGCAGAATCAGTCCCCCCAACCACCAAACGATAATGGGACATAAATGTGTGCGGAGAACTCCGGACCCCCAACCCCACGGTCCCGCTGCAGCAGGGACTCAAAGCAAATGCCCACAAGGTAAAAGAAAAACAGGCACAATAGGGGTTAAAAACGGGCGCATAGCATCCCGTCTCACACTTACCAGATAGGAGGCCAATTCCAGTGCCCCCCTCGACGAAGACTGCTCGGAAGTGATTCCGCAGAAAAAACAAACAGGTTGTTGATTGGCAGGTCACAGGGTTATATGCCTCAGGGTATGGGTGTGGCCTGGAGGGAAGGGATGGGTTTCAAGTTGCTTGGGAGTTTCTGGTGGGAGGAGCTATGCTCATGTAGTTAGGACTGGGACGGGGAGGGCTGACGAGGAGGTAATGGACAGCAGCACAGGGACGGATGCTGTGGCATAAAGTTAATGGGGGAGAGAATGATGATTTGGCCTCACTGATTCCATGAAAGTTATACCCCCCGCACATGTTCTGACAGAGCCAATCAGGAAAGGCCGCTTGGATTGCTTCATGAGAGTGACTGCCATGTAAGGAGCCTGCAGCACCACCTAGTGGCCACATGTGGTTGCTGCACTAGCCTTAAAACACATCTGGTATGGTGCAAGGAAGGTGTCAGCTAGCCCAAAGCTGAAGGAGAGGCAGCACAAAGGGGCGTGTAATGTGATGGAGAGAGTGACTGCAATTTCATATGCAATCAGCCTCACAAGATGTGCACCTGAAGAGCATAGCATAAGGTGAGAACTGTAATAGGCAGAGAAGAGACGGTGTATGGACTCATCCCCCCCCCCCCCCAGCGGTGTCTGGCAAAGAAGACTGCCAGGCAGGTGGAAAAGGGAAGTAATAACAATCCATGTAAGCACAGCCGCAGACTGGTTGCCCCGAGGAAGGCTGGAAGAGTGTTGGCCGGAGCAAAGAGGCCCCAGACCAGTTAAGTAATATTATTTCAGTTAATACAAACCATAAAATATTGCACAGATAAAAACATTAAAAAGAAACATTCTGCTGAAATCAAAATCTGATTTTTACGATTTCCTTTGAACTTCACCGAAGTGCCCTATTTGAGTAAAGTCACTTTAGACCCCTCAGGCTGCATTCATCACTATTTGCGGTCAATAATTGTTCGGCTTTAAGATAACATTTTATGAAACCAGCTAGTATTTGTGGAGATTTCCCTTTCATACGGAATAGTAGGGCATGTCTGCATGATCTAATGCTATAGATATTAAAAATTATTGTCAACAAGATTGTTCTTTCTATTAATAAGTGCGGGCAAATTGATAAGATGTGAGTAAAAATTTCTCCATGTAGTAAGCAAAGTCTACACTTTGTATTCAGAGGTTGCGATTGCCATTTGGGGTGTATTCTAATGTTTGGCATAGACCAAAACGTAACTGCAGTAGCTTATTTTTGTAAAATTATCCAAGTAATGTTGTGAAGTATTTCTGAGGATTCGGCTCCCTGTAAGTGTCAATTGTTATCCATGCATGCCTTCTTTTTTAAACTCTTCTTTATCTTCAAACCATGACAAATTCCTTCTTTGCTTATTTAGCTCTCAGCATCGGCCCCAGACCAGAGAAAGCATTCAGGAGAAGAAGGTGGGCGATGAGCGCCCCCTGCGGTTATGTTCTGCCACCACGTTCAGGAGGAGAGTGCTTACTGCGCCCCCAGTGGTGAAAGGACGCCATTGCAAGAGGAAGAACAGGGGGAGCAAGGCACCAGGAGAAGGAGTACCCCCAAGTGAAGGACAGAGTGTGCAAAGTCAGAAGCGTGCTGAAGATTGCAACAGAGAAGCTGACTGCACCGGCAGGAGCCCAGGTATGGGAACTCTGTGAGGAAGCGGGCCCATGTTTTTACAGGGGGGACAGACCACGCGAAGCCTGCCTGAGTGGAGGCAGAAGAGAGTGCCATGATGGCATAGCCTGGAGGCACAAGGGGTGAGCCCTCCAGTGAAGAGGAAACCTATGAGAGGTCAACGGAGAGACCTGTGAGAGGTCAACAGAGAGACCTGTGAGAGGTCAACAAAGAGACCTGTGAGAGGTCAAAGAAGAAATCTGTGAGAGGTTCAAGAAGATGAGGTCTATGAGAGACCCAAGAAGAAGACCTGTGAGAGGTCGTGAATAGAAGAAGGTCAAGACGAGAGGTCTGGTCAACAGATGAGGAGAAAGCTCAGTCCTAGGGGTAGGACATGGCCAGGGAGACCCATGTGAAGTGCACATCACATGGAGATGCCTGGTCAAAAGGAAGAAGAGTAAGGCAAGATGGCTTAACTTAACATAACACATAACATGTGTATTTGTAAAGCGCATGTTCACCATTACGGGTATCTTGGCGCTGAATAACAGATGTTTGTTGTTACCCAACTCAATGGTACTCATTTTATCGTCCTCAGATGGATGAAAGGCTGAGTGGACCCACCGGGATTTGAACCTGTGACCATGAGGTCAAACACAGGACCCTGCAGTAGACGCAATAGTCCACTGAGCCACCAGACCACATCACGAAGACAGTGTAGAAGTGGCACAAGGCCATAATTTAAATCAAGAGGAAGAAGAAAAGAAGAAGAGAATGGAAGGATGTGTAGTGGGCACCTGACACACCACAAAGAGCTGTGAGTGTTATTGAAATTAAGTGCATCCCCAAGAACGTCTAAGGAGCTTTGGATGTCGAGAATGGAGCGCTGTCTCTATGAAACACCCTGAGGTCAGGGAGGCATCTTTGGCACAATGAGAGGCGCCCACCCATAAATCCTTGACTAGACCAAGCAAACCTGCAGCCTGCAGAAGAGAGGAAGCTGAACCATCTGTATCATTCACCTTTGGGGTTGCATGTGAGACTGGGTTGTGGTCCTGTTCAGATGTCCTGAGTGACTTCTGTCATGGTACCTAAAAGAGGATTCAAGCATTCTTCCCCAGCCCGTGGGAATCTATTGACAAGGGTCTCAGGGATTTACAGTGAGAGAGGAATTCCAACACGGAGACCCGTGAGGAGGATCGAGTGACTTGAAGGAGGGATTAGTAGCGATTCCTCCATGGGCCTATAGCATGGCATAGGAGCGACACGGCATAATCCACACACTCCAGTGGAAGCTCGGTGAAGTGGATCTCAGGGTACTCCCATGAGAGGGGAATCCTGATGAGAGAAGGAAGTAGGAGTTTACTCCACCATCAGGCAGCTGTAAACACTGTGGCATCTGATGAAGACTCTTCAAAAGTAACCAGGATGTCATCCATTTTTGGAGACTTGCTGTCCATGGAGCTGGGTTGTTTTTGAAAATGCATCAGCTACCGACTTTACTATTGCTCCACATGCACCCTTGCATCAAGCATTGTATATAGACTTCTACGCAGTGAGTCCAGGTGGGACAGGAACCACAGTGCCCGGGTGAACTGTGACAATTCGAACGGCGGAGTGAGAAATCCAGAGTCCATCTACACTGCAATTTGTGTCAGAGCAATCTGGTTAAAACAGCAGAGGCATGCTGTGATGCCTGGTGGTCCCAGCTGCCCCTATCCACATATCCTGTCCTGCCAGCAACTTGAATGGACTCAGTGGAATTGTTGTTTTGTTATTGTATTCTCTCCCATAGGTTGGACTTGTTGTCTTGTTTTCTATAAAGGTTGGGAGGGATATAGTGACTGGCTGGTCACGTTCTAGTGATTCAAAATAATGTGTTCCACCAGCCTCTCCTAGAGGGCTTGCTTCCACACTCACCCCACACCCATCTATCCCAGGTGTCACAGGACATGTAACCCTACCTATGAAAGGGTCCCGGTGCATGTGCCTTGGGCCAGTTCTATATACAATACCATTGTGTCTGTGTGGTCATTATCTGTGTATGGGGAACAAGGGCCCGATCCTTTACAGGTAGGTTGCATAAGTTCATGCATGAGGAGCTACCTTTCAAGCACCGTGGATGAACCTGTGTGTTTGGTTCACTGCTAAGAACATAGCCACTGCACATCTGCTGGGAAGAATGGGGGATGTCAGAGGAACACAATTCACTGTACAGGACAGATGAAGAGACCAGGCTTCTTGCCATTTTCAATGTCAGCCGTGTTGAATAATCTTTTTTTTTTGCAGTTTATATAGCACAAACTCGACCCGAAGGTATCAGAGTGCTTTACACGAGCACAAGTTGCGTTACAGACAGGCACATTCACTTTGTTAGGCACTGGGAGATTAAGTGACTTGCCCAGGATCACAGAATGATGAGAATCCCTGCCAAGACTCAAAATTCGATTGCCCAGCTTTGAGGTCGACCACTCTACCCGAAATTGTTTCAAAACACAAGGAACATATAACTGCAGGTAAACAGGAAACTGAATAGTCTCTTGATGAATTACTGCCAAAAATCTAGAGGATTGCCAATGGTGCTGCGTAAATTGAAGGCTTCTAACATCGAACTGTTTTTTTTTTGTACCACTAACAGCCTCTTTGACATTTGACTGTAAACACAGAAACAGTCAGTCAAACAGTGAAGCCAGCCAGCTATTTTGCTATAATTGATGTATAGTTTTAATTTCCACGCGGCAATACAATCCTTTAAAATCCGGTAAAATCCTTTTACCGACGTTGTGGTGGCAATATGGGCTAAGCCTTATTTTCAAAGCAGAGTTAAGCCACTTATAATGGCTTAACTCTGCCTTGTAAATAAGGCCCACTTTCACGCTATGGTTAGCATGAAGGAGTGGCAGTGGGTGGTTGCGGAGGGCGTTACATCGCAACACCCATTGATTTTGTTGCTGGCCTCTATGTACCAGGGCAGCGCACACAGGAAGCAGTGCCAAAATTAAGACCACGGAAAATCTGGTCTTAAGTTGGCAAAACGAGGAGAACGGCATTATTTCTTCTTGTTTTTGATTTTTCCTTGTGTGCTGCCTTGTGCACACATAAAAGTGCAAAATGACATTTCAGGGGGGTTTATGTGCAGGAAGTGACCTTCCTACACATAAACAATCCTCCCCTGCACACAGACACCCTTGCACTGTGGTGCAAGGGTGCCTGCATAGGCGCTACACTGCTAAATGTAGCGCCAGAGCTGGGAGAAACGCAAGGCTGCACCATATCCTTGTAAATATGGTGCAGCTTGCGTTTCTGAAATGACAGAGTGAGGCGTTAAGCCATGACAGCCAACTCATACATATGCCTCCAAGTGTTTCCCTTTCTTCTCACAGCTCTTAAACAACAAGTGCATTTTACTCCTGAGGGAGGCAGTTTTGATTAACCCCTATTAAATCAGATGGCTTTCCTATACGCTTCCAGTGCCCAGACCCAGGTCAGTTCATCTAATACTGGTAGCGATGCATGCTACGAGTTAGGGTTGTGAACATTATTGATAATTACTTAGTCCATTGGTAATAGCTTAGGCGCGGAAACAGCAGTGGGTTTAATTTAGTAGGCGCTAAACAAAGGTAGTAGGGTGAGGTTGATTGGAGGGTCAAGCAGAGGGTGTATTCACAGGATGTGCATGTAAATGGTACAGTTAACGTATTTTTGAATTGATGGTTTAGATATCTTTGTTATTACCATTTCAGTGACCCCTGACGAAGAGCTACAATGGTTCGAAATGCATTGGGTGAAACAGCACGAGGGATTTCAGCATGAATTATTCATGTTTACATGTCGTTTTGAACCCTAGATGGGCACACAGAAGGCAGTTGAAAATTACATGAAATAAAAAACTACAGTGGCATCACGCTGTCCACATTGTGATTATGATCAATTGGATTAATTTTTGGATGAAGAATTTTTTGAAACTACTGGTTTAATGTGGAGTACGACTAGCTAACTTGTTTATCTTGAGGATCCGGTCCTACATTTTGCAGTGCAACTGATTGGCGCATCAGACATATGCCTTTTTGGATTACATTTAGAAAGTTGCCATTCCTGCTCTCTGCCATATGGGGCCTGCAACCTGTCCTAGGTTGACTTGACTGATTGTACTTGGCAATTAGACTTTGCGAATTCATCCCAGACAGTCACAAAATAGAGGGATTAGGTGTGCCTGAATGGGCCATCTGCTGGCAGGATAGGGAGTGGCGGAACCAAGGACAGCCCCACTTGCAACTCAATAGGCTGTGGTCTGTCTTCACACAAAGGGCATGCCACCACTGCATTGTCCCTCCCATCACCCAGAAATTCCAAGCACTTCAAAAAGAAACCTCTTAAAACATCTCCCACTTCAAAGAAGGCATCAAGTATAAAAAGAGGAATGCTCAGACACACTCTTCGGTTCACTTTCTGGGCCTGCGGAAGGACTCTCACTGGATGGCCTGCTGTCATGGCTTACTGTGTACTCCACAAGAATGCTTTGCTGCACCTGGAAGGACTGCTTTGCTGCCTGGAGCCTACCTTGAACACTCAGAGGCCTGCCCTGCTGATTGAGCCTTGCTTCTTGATCTGAACCCAGGACTACCAGAGTGACTCCAAGGGCTAGTTTTCTGACCTCATGTTCTGAGCCACAGAGTCACAAAAGGCTCCCACCATCTTGAACCTTCACCTGGACCCAGCCTTATTGAGTCGTGAACCCATCCCCCACCCCTAAGTGGTATGCCTCCAGTCCTGGACCCTTGGTTGGGATCCAAAAGGTGTCCAGATAGCCAAAATCCAAACTGTGAGGTTAAATGTTGGATAAAAACTGATCAAGGAACTGAGAGAAGACCAAGACAAGTCTGCTTGTCCTGGATCTCTCACTGGCTACAGCCTCCTGCCTCATCACACTGGAGATTTTCGACTTCCAACAAATTGACTAAGTCTGAACAAACACATTTCACTATGACTTTGTCTGATGGCTCTCCAACAATAACGCTCCTTTCCTCTGACACTGCCTGCAGCCTTGCCCCTCTGAACTTTATCTTCTCAGAAAAAAATGTCAAGGATTTTAGTGTCAAATAATGTATTATAATTTACTCAATTTTTGTAAAAACAGCTGTGGGATTTTACTTGTGCTGTGTTTTCCCTTTATATTACTGTTTGTGTGCTGCATGAATAATTTACACATTGCCTCTAAGTTAAGCCTGGTTGCCTTTCATGGGCATCATTTACAGGTTGCCAGGGGTCACAGATGGAACTTCTGACTTGACCCTTGTAACCTCTGACACTGACTTTGCAATCCCTGTTCTCAGAGGTGGGAAAATCAGTGTCAGGAACATTGGGACAACGCCAATCTCCTTGTTGTTGTGTTTTTTTTAACACTAATAGTGAATAATAGAATTGAGTACAATTAGCTGGAATATGACTCTCGCTAGCACCTGAGGTAAGTAAGATTTTTTTTTAAATGTATGGTTTGTGCGTGCTTGTGGGTAAGACTGTGTTCATTTGAGAGTGAGTATGCATGTGTGTGTACGTGTAAGCAGGTGGGTGTGTGAGTGAAAGTAAAGGTGAAGGGGCATGTTAGGTAATTTCTAACCCTGGGCGAAGCACTACGCTACGCTCGCGTAGTTTGCAAAGTTTGCGCAACTTCACACTACGCGAGCTGCACGTAGCACAGTGCGAACACGCGCAGTGCAGCGTAGCGTAGTGCAGCTGCCATTTTTTGCTTGTTCGCGATCCTCAACGTCATGTTCGCGACTGCGAGCAAGCAAAATGACATCCTGGCGAGATTCTCAACGCGGGGAGATCAGGTTTATCATTGCGAGTGGTTGCGCATGCTCGCGACTGCTCACGATGAGAAACTACCAGTTCGCGTTGAGAAAGCTGCCGCTCGAGTAAAAATCTACTCGAGCAGCAGAAAACTACAGCTCGCACTGTGCAAGATGCCGTTTTCAATGATTGCACAGTGCCGGATGCTTGTCCGCACTGTGCAATCAGTGAAAACGCATCTTGCACAGTGCGAACATGCTACTACGCAGCTCACGTAGTGCTACGTGAAGTTCACGTAGTGCGAAGTGCACTTCGCGTAGCTTCGCGTAGCGCTACTTCGCGAACTACGCCCATCCTTAGTCATTTCCATTACCATTGGCATTTTGGTGAATTGATGTTCATGCTGCTTTTGTGCCAAGCTAACAGAAGGTTAAGCACATGTTGATTTAGTGACTTTGTGGTTCACCCTGACAGGTATTGCGGCTATTGCATGAATAGGGTTTACCTACCTTCAACAAACAACCCGATTTCTCACAATTTTCTTCTGCGAATTGCAGGCTTTAAAACAGAAAAAATCTATGTACATCTAGATCATAGACACTTCTTTTTATTTCAATTATTAAACATGAACATCTGCAATTTGGAAAATGTATTTTTGCTCACTAAATCATACAGTTGTATTATGCTCAATATATGCACTTAAAAAAGTGCATTAACAAAGTGAACAGCTTTAGCGTTTGTTTGGATAAAAGACTTGGGTAACATTGGTGGAGCCCTATTTTGTGAATAGCAACACTTTACCAGAGCTGCCTACATTTGAAATTGATAAGCCCATGAGAGTCCTCCAGTGCATCATCCGCCCAATGTGTAGGCCCAAACATTGAGCTCTTCCCTTATGAAAAGAAAACACAACTGCACATCAATGGTATTCAGGACATTGATTTCAGAAGAACAAAAAGATAACTTACTGTTACAAATGGGGGTCTCTGATTAGCAATGGTTTGCAACTTTGTCCAAATAGGGACCCTTCTTCCTAATCAGTGTAAGGGGGATCCACTTCTAAAATAACACCTGCTCACCCCCTTGGTAGCTTGGCACGAGCAGACAGGCTTATCTCCGAGGCAGTGTGTAAAGCATGTATGCATACATAGAGTAACACAATGAAAACACTACAAATAAACGCTACACCAGTTTAGAAAAATAAGCAATTCTTTATCTAAACCAAACAAGACAAAAATGACAAAATTCCACAATAAAGTTATTAAAATGTGACTTTTAAAAGGTAGAAATAGTTCTGCTCATAGAAAATGATGGATGCAACACTTTCAACACAAAGTACCTTGGATGCATCAAAAACACAAGCAAAAAGGGAAGCAGGGAAGGTGATGCATTGGTTCATTACACACAGGGAAGGAGAGGCGGTGGTGCGTCGGTTTCCTACTGCGTGGGGAGGTGATGCGTCGGTTTCTTACTGCATCCCCCAGCAATGCAACAGACCCGGGGCCTTGATGCGATGCATGAAGATCTAAGATGCGCTGCAAAGAATCCAGCCGTGTCCCTCAATGCAACGGTTCTTACACAGCAGGGGAAGCATCAGAGTCAGTGCAGTGATCTCAGACGTCAGGGATCGATGCACAAGACTCATCGCACAGCAGACACTTGAGCCACAAGCAGGCTCTGCGTTGACTCTTTGAGAGCGATGATTTGTCGGAAATTCTTCTTGCACCCCTGGGATGTGTAAAAATCAGGTGAGTTGATTTTCACATTTCTTTAGTCGTTTGCCGTTCCCAGACCCAGAAACAACCTCCAGCGGCCCAGAACACTGGCAGGCATGTCTTGGCAGGTCAGAACTCCCAGCAAAGGAGTTCAAGGGAGGCTGGGGTGAAGTATTTGTGCCCTGAGACTTCAGAACAGGATGTAAGCTCTACTTCAATCCCTTGGAGATCTTCCTCGTGCAGGGGACTCAGCACACAGCAAAGTCCTTGTCCTTTCCTTGGCAGAAACATCCACTGTAGGCCAATCCCAAACAGCACACAGCAAAGTGGCAGTAATTCTCCTCAGTTTTTACAGCTCTTCTCCTTGGCATAGGTTCTTCTTGAATCCCAAAAGTAATCTTTGAATTTTTTCCATACCTGAGAATTACAAAAGGAGGTAAGCTCTACTTCAAGCCATTAGAGAAAACCTTAACAGCAGTATAATAAAAAGCACAGTCCAGTCCTTTCTCTGCCCAAGACAGAGGCAACCACTGCAGGCCATCCCCAACAGCACATAGCACAGGGGCACTACACCTCCTACAGCTTTCCCGGTTCTTCTTCCTGGCATGTTCCTTAATTCAGCAGTAATCTAAAGTTCAGGGGTCTGGGCCCCACTTTTTATAGCAGAAATCCCTTTGTTCTCTGTTGGCAGAGAAGCTCTTTGCCCATTCAAAACCAGTTCTGTCCTCTCTGGTGCAGCATCCTGGCAGAAAGTGGAGACAGCAATGTATAAGGCAGACAGGGCCTATTCAGGTGCAAGGGAAATCTCCTCCCAACACTCTCAATGCAGACCGCGCTTATTCAGGTGCTAGTGACAACTCCTCCCCCTACTCTTAATGCTGCCCAGTTCTATTCAGCCCAGCCCTGACTCATTCAGGAAAGACAGGACACACATCAACCCCCCCGAGTGGATGTCTGAGAGAATGCACATCCCCCGCCCCTGTCACTTCAATGCCAGATAGTCAATACACAAACCAGCAGAGGCACACAGGATGGATAAGCAAGAAAAAACCCACTTTCTAAAAGTGGTATTTACAAACACACAATATAAAAATCATCTTTACTAAAAGATGCATTTTTTTATTCAGAGTTCAGGCATACTAAGCGTCATCTTTCTATCTTGTCCTAATGTGAAGTTATATTTATAAGATGTTATAAATAAACTCACGTTCTGTCCTATGGAACAGATAGCCTTTCAATAGTGAAACACGAAATTGGCAGTATTACACCATCAGGACATGCCAAACACACAAAGGCATGTCTTACCTTTCTCATACACTGCACCCTCCCAACAGGGGTACCGTGGGCCCATCTTAGGCGTGCTTACATGTAAGAAAAGGGAAGGTTAGGTCCTGGCAAGTGGCTGCACTTGCCAGGTCGACATGGTAGTACCAACCTGCACACAGACACTGCAGTGGCTGGTCTGAGTAACATTTATAAGCTGCTCATGTGGGTGGCACAATCAGTGATTCAGGAACACTAGCAACATTTGATTAACAGGCCCTGGGCACACAAAGTGCACTGTACAAGGGACTTACCAGTAAATCAAATATGCCAATCATGGAATCACCAAACCATAAACACAATTTACAGGGAGAGCATATGCACTTTAGCACTGATCAGCAGTGGTAAATTGCCCAGAGTTCTAAAACCAGCAAAAACAGGGTCGAAAATAGGAGGCCAAAAGGCAAAAAGTCTGAGGATGCACCCACTGGACAAGCCAGGTCTAACACTTTTATGTTGTAGGTATATTAACCCACTGAGCTATCTTTCCAATGATATAGTCTAGCTGTATCTGCTGATATCAAATGTGATTAGGTTAAAGTAATTGGGGAGACCAGTGTGTGCCAGAATCATTGCCAACATGTCTGTAAGGCAAGTAGATACTACAGCAGGGATATTCTATTGCATACAAGTAGAGATATCATCATAATTAAGATCACACTTGCGTTTTAAAGGATCTTGGACTACACCAGCCTGTTAAGTCATGATGAGTGTTACCCCATGAAGAATTTAACCACCATGATGCAAGAAAGTCAATCAGTATTATGTATATAGGTATGATAATGTGTAACAACTTTACAAACCAGTTACACTTTCACTCCTCCAGCACAATAATTCCAGTCAAGAAGTAACTGGCTGTCATTCATTTTGCATTGCTGCGCAATACTCTGTTCTTCATTTATACACTTACTCACTCATTTTAGTGAACATGATTCGGACTGAAACAAAGAAGGTATTAGCCAAAGTGTAGTCACTAGGAGCAGAGTACTGTGCTGGGCACACAACCCTACACCTTTATTTCACAAGAGCTGTGTCACCAAGTTCACCCTATGGCATTTCTGTGCCAAACACACACTTATTCCTGCCAGAAATCTCTAGGGTAGAGCCAGGGTGTCAGTCTTAGATCACTACATTTGGGATAACTCCTCGGATAATGCTGATGATTGCATGTAAATGAGGATCAGGCTGACAGTATTGGCAAATTTCATTCATTTTTAGAAATTTAATCTGAATCAGAGGATCGCTGTCCTTTTCTTCTATCTGTAATTTGTCATGTAATGTGATTAGGGTGACCAACTGACATGGGTGCAAAATCAGGACAGTAAGTGTAAAAATTCAGGGCAAAGGGTCAAAATTCAGGACAAAGATTCAGGACAGAAGGTCAATATTCAATACAAAACTTCAGGACAAAAGGAACCTTTTACAGACATATCAGAGGAAGTTGTGAAATAGCTTAAAATTAAGTAAATGGACAACCACCAGTACAAGTCAAAATAAGTTTATGTTAGATTGAGAGAATTGTGCACTTCACGTTTTTTTTGTATGCGCGCAGTTTTGAGCAACTGTGCAGGTCTTTTTGTTGTATTTCATATGATAATAATCTATTTATATGGTTACTGCACTGGGTTGTCTAGTCTGATATTTTGTTTACACCTCATGGTCCTGAAGAGGCATGTTTGGTGAGAGAAGTAGTCAGGAAGATCTGCTCGGATAGATTTTGTTACTAGAATCTCATATCTGATTACCATTGTGAGATGTAAAGCGGCATGCATAGGTGAACAAAAGGGAGGATTGCTGTAATGAACCCACTATATGGAATTCATTATGGGTGTTTCAACAAGTTAACTTAAAATATGGAATCTAACTTTGCTTATGGGGGCTTGGCAGAGAGCTGCACTAGCTTAAGCTGCTTTCCTAAAGAAGGCACTGACAATACACTATTATATAGTCTATTTTTGACAGCTTGACTATTGCTACAAACACAATATACATCTCACGCACAGCTCATGGCACTATGAGGTTCTCCCTAAAAGATGTCATTCTTAGTTCAAACGTCTGCAATGTCATGATTATGGCCATTACTTTTTTTGAAACCTGAAATACCCTATCTCTTTTCGCCCGATATTTTGGTGAGTGTATGCATTTACATTGCTTCATTGTTTTTTGACAGTAGGTTCTCTTAAAGTGCTATTTTCTATCCATTATAAGCTCTTTACGAAAACACCAGCATTCATCTTGATGGGGAACACGAAGATTTCAGAGTGTCCAGTGTAACATAAAAAGAAAATCAGGGGCCCAATCCATCAATGTATTGGTGGAAATGTGGACACAGCCCGCATCTAGATGTGAATCTCTGTATATATGCAACTCTGGACGTCGGGCGGCAATTTACACCTAGTAGTGTAAGTGCCTGTCTACCTTCACTTACATGAAGTACAACTCATAATATGGCTGTAAAGTTACTATTAGTAACTTTAACAGCATATTTCAGGCGTAAATACACCAAATGAACTTCCACATAGAATAGACAAAGATGTCCTACTACTCTGTTTAGGATCACACATTTAAATGAATAGGGAAACAAGCATCATCTTAGGAAAATAATAAATACCTGGAGAGCATTATTACAGGAGGCTCATTGACAGTGGGGGCACAGCTTGGTACAAAAAATACAAGAGAGTAATAGTATGTTTTGTGAACCTCCTCAGAAGGAAAACAAATAGTTCAATTAGTTGTAATTGTACTTATAAATGAAAAAATAACTAATTGATACATGTGAAACATTGGAGGTTCCTGTCATTTGCACAGTTGTGCCCACAGTTTTAAAAGCTGTAGCAGCCAGGCTACAAATGTAAGTCGCATGTAAGTTTGAGGCCATGTTCTCCTTTTCAGGCTTGTGACTCACTGTCTCAATAGCTGCTGTAGTCCTCTAGTGACATTCAAATTTCCGTTCCATGGGTGTATTTTCCTGCACCATATACTATGGTCTTACTGAAATGTTAAATATGCCACTTGGGGATTAGCCACATTGTCCTTGCTTGTGGCACAGAGTACATACTCTGTGGCCTGAGCAGCAATACGCCAGCGTGCATAGACCCGCACAACTCGTCAGAAAAAAATGAGGTTGATCACATAAATAGAGGGATTTGATTACAAACAAAAAGAAGGGTCAGATAATCACAATTAAATACTTTATTTACAATGATAAAGTTAACAGTGAATTATTATATATAAATGAATGTTAAAATGAGATTGTACCAGCCTCATTAAATATCAATTGTACCTATTATGTTATCACTGTCAATAAAGCATTTCAAAACATATTAGTTCTTTTATTATTGTGTGGCAGCCTGTGAAAGCCAGTAGGCCTGACATTTCATAACAACATCCCCTTCTTTTGTATTAAGAATAGGTGGAGGAGGGTATTGAGGTTTAAGGTCCAGGGCTTGCTAGGGCATATATTGTTAGAGGGTCTAATCAAAAGAATTTCATCCTGGAATTGTGTATATAGTTGTAAATAAATGTGTGACACTCTTTAATGAGGAGCTTTTCGAATCTATTCATAAAAGCACTGACTGGACAATGATTTATTGAGTTTTGTTTGTTGCTGGTGTGCATATTGAAATATATAGCCGACATCATCTCCCCTGAATACGCAATAGATGAATCTGTCTCGCTACCCTGGGAGAGACATTGGCAGGTATAAAGAATTATTACTTGTGAAGGACTCATGTACTTCTCAACTAATAACCAACTTTCTCACAGTAGTGCTCTCTTTATTGAAAGTATAATCTATATTATTATCGGTATCCTTTTTCGTGAAGTTAGGTATGTAGCTGTATTTGAAATTTTGAACTCTGTGAATGGTATAAATGTGAGTAACATAACTGCTATATATTTAATTTCATAAGTATATAGGGTAATAAGATTAAGACTAAAAAACAAAATTTTTATATTTTTAATTGTTGCCTTCTTTGTTGACGTTCTCTAGGTTTGTGCAGAACTTCAAAAGTTTTTACTTTTCCTTCAATTTGATTTTTCATGTTCTAATAGATTTTTGCTGGTATTACCATATGTAGAAGAAGCTAATTAAACATTTTTTGTCATACTCTTGATTACATCGTTTTGATACATTTTCTCTTATTGTGTGTTCAATATGCTATTTATTGGTGTTAATTTTAATTTTAATTTATAACAATATTGTTGTAGTGAATATATTTGTTATCAATATGCTTGATGTTTTATATTTCTTTTATTGATCTATCATTTATTTTTGGTTGTCTATAGTTTTTGATATTGTTGGTTTTTGGATGTTTTGAGTGACAAAATGTTGGTCATTTACATAGAGGTTTAAGAAAGAAAGTCGATATTTTGGTAATGAAAGTATTAGTCACAATATTTTTTGCAGCCCAATATTTATTTTCTCAATACTCTGCCATACAACTCTGTTAGCACTGTACCCTTAGATTGGAACATGATACAAGCATTTGAGTAGCTGGTTTGTGTTCACTTTCTTGGTCTTATAATTCATGAGTGTTGCAACCAACTCCCTGATTCTCTCCCAGGACCAGTGGAGAATGGGCTCGCTGGTGGCGCAGAAGGAGGTAACCCTTCGGACATCTGATGGATGATAAACAACGGTTACCACAAAAAGTTTTCCCCGCAGGGAATTACAACGCGGTCCTTACAACAACCGCTTTTTAATTCCACCTACCATTACTCCCCAAGTCGGAACAACTACTTGCAGAGGGGGGAGAAGGTGTTGGATTTCAAATCTAACACCTTCTCTAATGTCCACACAGACTGGAGTTGGAATAGTAAATTAGACTATTCCAACATCCACGGCCCCCCCTCCACAAGTCGTTGTTACGACTTGCAGGGTAATTGTATGCGGAATTACAACGCGGTCGTTACAACGACCGCGTTGTAATTCCCTGCTGGGAAAAAGACTGCGGGATAACGAGGCATATTCCTGATGGATCGGTATTGCTATAGTGCTTTGAGGAGTAGGCTCTGTGGGCTCTTTCTGATACACTTAGTTACCCCACAAGAAACTGCAAGCCTGGATGACTGCAGGGTGCAGGCAAGGAGTGTGGTCTAATTGGAGGAATAGCAAAGCTCAAAAGATCACCAAGTCAGGACAGAAGTGTGTGCATAGAGCCCCTAAGATATAATGCTACAGTGTCACAGGCTTTGATGCGATTGATGTAAATTTCCAAGAACCGGGCGGGGGCGGAGCTGCGAGCGAGACGGAGTGAGCGCTTCGGCCCTATCCGCCTGAACGGCTCCGGGCTTCAAGCTATTGCGTGAGGGGAGAAGATCCGGTGATCGGCTAGCAGGGACTCTTTAAGCCGTTTTGTGGGAGCTCCGGCCACCACAACGAGAAGGCATCATCGCGGTGAGTGCGCTCAGCGAGTTACCGGTCTGACTGCCGGCTGCTGTGAGGCTACGCTCGGCCGCCGATTGAGCCCCACTGTTTTGTCTGGCTGGTACAGCCCTAATGAAGAGCCATGGCTGGGGAGTAGAGGTGCTCGATCGGCTATAATATACACCGCCTGTGTGGTGCGGAGCAGACAGGGCTCTGCCCGCATTGTTACAGCTTGATATCCCCACTAAGTTTGCAAATTGGTCAGAATGCTGAGGTGAAGTGGAGGAATAGCCGGCTGGCGCATGGTCGCCTGAGAGGACCGCAAATGCCCACACTTTCTCCACGCTGGGTACGGGCTTGGGGTGGACCTTCTCCTTAGTTGCTGCTGCTCAGAAGACTGGCAGTGGACCCGACTGCCTGGCTGTGGGGCTGCATACGCATCATATTTCAGCAGGGAGGAAATGAGGAGGCTTCCGGTGTAGCTACTTCCATTTGGAACCTGGAGCAGTTGTTTAATAGGAGGCTGATTCACGGACAGTGCGGAACCCTTATATAGGACAGAACCAGAGACTGTCCTTGATGTGAGCCAACACGTACCAGGCAGTTCTATCACTACCTCAAGTGTGGACCAGCGCTAAAGGGGCGAAGAGTATTAGGTAGCGGTTACCCTGGGGGTTTTATGGACTGGGCAAGTGCACTGGGGGAGTAAGCATGTTTGAATGCAAAACAAAATGCTGAATCATCAATGCTGATATGTACCTACAAAGTCACAAGTGAGTCACAAATGTGATTAGTTAATATAGCATGATTTATTGTCTGTAGTTCCAAAGCGACTAAGCTGTGGAGCATTGGTGGGATAACAGACTACATATTGGTATATACTTGTATACATGTGAATGCACCATGGGGGCAGCATTCACTGTCCCATACCTAGCCTACAAAACGGGGCACCTCTACCCCAGCGTGTCCCACTGAAAGAAACCTCTCCAGAGCGGGTAGCCTGACTCCAACATGGCGACCGCCTTTGATCAATAATAGCCGACAACTCCAGCAATACAATGTGGTGCAACAGGAACCTCTGATCTTGTACATAGCCTTTGGATACCGGCATCTCACTGCTGTTTAGGCCTTAGGGAGTACCCAAACCTGCCTGACTTCAGGATGACACCAGGTGCTGATTTCCAAGTGAGAGTCATCATGTTTAGGTCAGGAGGAGAGATGAGTAGTGAGAGATGATACCCATGCTGCACAGAAGGTATAAATACTACAACAAGTGGAGTGGTCATCAACCTGACCTCGTGCATTTCTCCCATCCCACCACCCCTATCCGGTTCACCCTTCTTACATTTAATCTGTAAACTTGCCACTGATAGTGGAGACCAAGCACTTTGGCAGATGGAGCTACCCAAATGAATGCAGAGGAGATGGGCTATGGACCTCCCCCTCAACTGTCACCTACCCCTTCCGACACTGGACAGTCAATTTCCTTCGGCCTCCCAACGTATCTCACTCCTCGTTTCCCTTTTACATTTACTTTCCTTACCCTCCCTCGCGCCATTAATCTTGTCTTATATGCTAGTAAAATGTGTCGAACAACCAATGTAACCCGTACCTGATTTAACCTAGAGACCTAGCCATCTGACTGATGCCAGATGGAGCTACCCTGTGAGCCAAAGGGGAGACTGGCTGTGGATTCCCTCCTCAACCGTCACCTACCCAGTCGACCATTGAGCAGATTTTCCCTTCGTCTCTTCATACTGCCTACCCCCTCTTCCTCTCCCTTCTCAATCCCCCCTCGCCCCTATCCACTCTATTTCTCTCCCCTTCTTGCTCTTCAATGTGTTGCATCTATTTATCTATAGCCTCTTACCCTTCTTAGATCCTTTTACTTCATCTTCTATTCTCTTGAAATGTTCTTCTAGTATTTGATGTAATTGTGTAACTGATGTAATTTTGTTATTTATGTTGAACATTATGTATAGCACCCCCCCGTCCGCAGTACAGGTCCCCACACCACCACCCAACTGTCCCTTATCGGCCTCCATGATTGTGCCCCTTGCCAAAGCACTCCCTCTCCCCTTGTTGGGGAGGGTTCCAGCAGCATTGCCTCGGAGTCTCAGAGTCCCCTCTGAGAGAGTCCACGCTGTTAGGGATCTCACACATAACGGAAATAGGCCTTAATTGGCCTCCTTGAATGTGCCCCTTGCCAAAGCACTCCCTCTCCCCTTGTTGGGGAAGGATCCTAGCATTCCTGTCCTGGAATCTCAGATACCCCTCTGAGAGAGTCCACAGTGTTAAGGGATTCTTCACTTAGCGGAGGTCTGGGGTAGTTCCCTTTATCTCTGTATGGCACCCCTTGCCAAAGAACTCCCTCTCCCCTTTTTGGGAAAGGATCCAGTATGTAGGCCTTGGAGTCCCAGAGACCCCTCTGAGAGAGTCTACTGCGTAAAGGGAAGCTCTTGCAACAGAGACGGGGAAATGATACCATTTCCCCTGGGATCTCAACTTACTGGACTTTGGACACAGCTTTGACTCGTCTACCGTTTTGTGTCCCCTTCACCCTCCCCCTCCTCTTTCCATGCGGTGTCTCTCACCCTCCCCATCTCTTTTCCTCCTTCATTCTCTGTCTACCTCCTCTGCTCCTACCTCTCCCCTGAACCTCTCCCCTTGCCTGCTTTTTCCCTTACGTAAATATCATTATTGTCTATCTCGCCCTTACATGTAACTATGTTATCAAGCTCTAACAACTGTGTAACGTTTACACTGATGTAACCAGTAAATATGGTCTGATACTCATGTAAAGCTATGATACCTCCGAGGCTAGCCAGCGCTATATAAAACCTTTTAAATAAAATAAATAAATTGATGTAAATCTCCAAGAAACAAATTATGTCTGCAAGTCCCTTGGCTGTTAGTACAGTTATACACAAGGAGATGAATGACAGAGCGCTGAAACTTTTCAGACACTCAGCCCCAGCACAGATCTGGCTGGAACCCATCATCGTTCTTTAGCTCACTTTACCACCCCAGTTCAGACACAGCTATATGCAAGTCAGACTTGACCCGGTGCCTTATGGGAACAGTCCAGCCCGAACTGCCAAGCCATGTTTTCCCTGGACCAGATACAAGCATCCTGGGACCGGTTTCCGGGTAACAGCCGTCATCAGCCAGGCTAGCTTGAAACAAGTGGCAAAGTGAGCAAGAGACCCATCTCATTGTTTTTGCTTTGTTAGTACAGGTAGCCAGGCCAGCAACAAGGACCATGGGGAGTTTGGTGTCTTGCTACTAACCTTTATATTCATTTTCATCTCAGAGAGCTACGAGATTGTGATGGATGTTTTTTTACCTGTTTTACTTTCTTCCTAACTTGGACCCCCTTAAAGAGATACTTGGCACCTTTCAAGTATACAATTCAGTGCAGGTTAGCACTTTGGCCAGTGGGAGGAGTCCCCTCCTCCCCAGACAATCATCAGGGTACTGCACAGATGCTTTAGGAATTCAGTCCTTCACATCTCAGATGTTTTGAAACGATTCCCCTAAGAGCCATGAGGCACAGGGTCTAGACTGATTTGCACATGACCAGGTCTAAACTGGGGCGGCATGGTGAGCAAAAGAATGATGGATTTAACCCAGATCTCTTGACTGGGGGTGAATGTTTTGATTTGTTATGCATTCAGTCCATCATCTAGGTCTCTTTTGCCTCCCAGGGACCCATGAGACTGAAGAAAAGTACCTTGCTGCGGGAGGTCTTCCTGGGTTATCAGCAACATTACCCTATAACCTGCAACCCATGATGAAGAAGAGAGATCCAGAGATGCACTATGAAAGAGCACATAGTTGACTCTACCACCTGGGACAAAAGAAAAGATCCAGGGCAGTGCTGCTTGAAAGATCCAACCATGCGGTCTCCCTATTACTGCAACTAGGGCAGAGCGGTTGGGCAGGAGCTCTCAAACGTTTTTTAAAAATGAAATACCTTAATTACCCTAAAAGAATTGAAAGAAATAATCTACATGATCCTCAACATCCTGTTTCCTAGTTAACCAGGAACACCCATAACATCACAGTAACTTGTAATAAGGCTACAAATCCTTACAAAGTACTGGTGTCTCTCTACATTAAATGTTAAGTCTAGAAGAAAAACGTGATGTTGACAGAGGATAATATGGGTCCAATAGCAGACCGCATTTAAATATTTAATGCATTTTAGGTGTGCCTGAATGTTTTTACAGTTTTCATGCCATGGTGACTTAGGGGCATATGCATCATCAGTTTTTTTAGTCGCAAACGCTGCGAATCGCAAAAAAGCAGCGTATGCAACTAAAGAATCGGAAAATGCGATGTATGATTAAAATCGCATCGCAAAATTAAGGAATCGCAAAATTTGCAAATCCTTAATTTTGCGTCAGCATTTAATGAATCGCAAATTGCAATTCCTTAAATGCTATGTATGAAGCACCCAAGTTGTGCGATTTCTCATTAGGAAATCGCAAATTACCACCAACTTGAAGTTGGTGGTAATTTGCGATTTCTTTCACAAATGCACTTTTTGGCATTTGTAAAGGTGCTATGTGGCGCACATACATGCCCTTAGGGCAGGGGTCTCCAAACCGATCCTGGAGGGCCGGATCCAGGCCAGATTTTTAAAATTACTACATGTATCTCAATGGGGATATCCCAAAAATCTTGCATGGATCCGGCCCTCCAGGACCGGTTTGGAGACCCCTGCCTTAGGGCATGTATGTGCACCATATGCGCACACATGTACATTTCAGGGGTGCATTAGGGTGTCCTTATGACACCCTTGCACCCTTGAAATTATTCTCAATTTGAGATTCTCAAATTGCGAATCGCAAATTGAGAATAACTTCCCATTCATTCCTATGGGCCTCCTGGCCCATTAAAATGAATGGGAAAGTATTCCTTAATTGCGATTCGCAATTTGCTAATCGCAATTAAGGAATTTAGGGCCATATGTAGCAACATCCTGATTTGCGATTCTCAAATAGCGATTTTTTAGAAATCGCTATTTGAGAATTGCAAATAGGGATGTATGTAAACAAATCACAATTTTTTAGCGATTTCTTAGTATTCCTTAATTGCGATTAGCAAATTGCCTAACATTGTTTATTGTGAAAAGCTATGTGCTGTTGCAATGTGCCCATATGGGGGTATTGCTGGAGTTGACCCGAATCTGGAAACTCAGGGACATGGGACCTCACAGATAATGAGATCAGGTTTTTGGGGGTTGCACCAACTGTGATAGAATTTTCGGGTATATGATTTGCATGCTTTTGGTTTGCGAGGAACAATTAGGAGGGGCTGCACTTTGTAATTCCCATTAAAATATAGCATATTTTAAAAATCTTGTACTTGGAATTTTTATTATGGGTGTATTAGTTTGCTTTTGAATGTAAAAGCACTGGCTGAATGGAAAATTGATTTGCAATTCTTACTGCTCTGTGTTGCGAAGTCAGCTTTTAACAGTCCTGCCTCACTGGACTGTTTTCAATAGTGTCGTGAAAAACGAGGTTCTGGTCCCTAGTTTGAAGGTCTTGGTACGGTTCCCCAGGACACCAGAAGGGAAGGTTCCCCACTGATGCAATTGCGGCCCAGTAAAATGATTGCCCTGTGACTCCCCAAATTGGATTTCTCACCTGTAACTCTCAGACTTGAAAGAATGCAACTTACAACTTATGTAGGACCTGCAAAACACAATTACAGATGATCACCAGGCATACATTCTGGTTATTTTTGGGCTATCATTCAGTTATAATGGATAGTATTGCTAAGCAGAGTCAGTTCTTAATATTCCTGTACTGGTAGAAATACATGTGCAGGACCTTATAACTTCTTTCATCTGCATCCCCCAGTAGCTTTTTCAACTGCGCGTTGGAAACCGTTATCCAAATAATTAAGGGCACTATGTGTTATGCATTGATATAATCATGTTGATTCAAAAACATTTTTTAAATAATGTCGTTCTGAATTTTTCATTTAAGCCACCAGATGGGGCTGTTGCCTTAAATGTATGTTTAAGTAAACTGTACAGCAACAATTGTGATTCATCAGAAACTACAATGACGAATAAAATGACATTTCAAAATATTTTCACAAATGTAAGAGATACCTAATATCATCAGTCTTCTTAGAAGTACTAATAACGAACGTAGGTCCCTAAACGGCAATGATACAATACAAGGAAGAAGGTCAGATCTTTTTTGACTTTTAAGTCAACATCATTTGTTTTCAAGATAATAATTTAAACAAGCATTTGCAATGCAATAGGTCTCGCGTTTACGAGAGTTTAAGCTATTAGCATTGTACATGACAATGCCTTTAATTTATGTTTGTTTTAAAAACAAAAACAAAAATAAAAGGCATTGTTATTTGCAATGTCAATAGCTCAGACTCACGTAAATGTGAGACATATTGCATTGCAAATGCTTGTTATAGAATGCCAGGAATAGACCAGTAAAATACAACGGAGTGTGCCTGGCGGGCACAATTTACTTGGAAGAATTTTCTCCCAGGGCTCCCGGGACTAAACCCTCTGTGGGACAGACTCATGTTTTACCGCTGCTTCTAGCATCAGTAATTCAAAGATGAGGGACAGGGGGAGTACACGTTATACCTCATAGGTCCGCCATGAAGAGTCAAAAAACATTCAAAAACAGGATTACCTCACTGATTTCCGCACGATATTACAGAATTTTGAGTTTTTGTGTGGACACTTTCTACTAGGTTTGACCTGATGGTTTTGCCCCCGGGTCAGCTACGATAATAGTCATTTTGCATTACTTCAGGAGGTAGTACCATAGGTCTTGTAGTACTGACAGAGGCAGATACAATTCCTTCTGCAGAAATCGGTATTCAGAGACCACATGTAACGTAGGCCCAGTGGAAAGTCCACGTGGGGGAATCATACGGATAATGTAATTTCTCATTCAGCCTTTTTCCCAGGACAAGGTGTCTGCTGATGCAAACTTCCTTTGCAAACATGTCATATAATATAGGGGCGACCCGTCCGCTCAGCACCCTGAAAAGGCATTATTTCTGCAGTGCTTAATTTGTAAAAGAATAAAAGCAGGGGCCCGAGGTTTCGCTACAACCCAGTGGGTGGGGCTATGGGATGTTAGGGGTGCCTATAGAAAAGGCTGGTGTCTGGAGCCCACCTCAGACCGCTTTAATCGAGTAAATCTCACCCACACAGACACACAACCCCCCCCCCCCCACACACACACACACACACACACACTGAGGACAGGGAGGCGAGGCCACACATAGCTGCCAAGGTTTCAGATTACTTATGTGTGACATTTTGAAGAGGTCAGTGAAATTATGAGTGACATTCAACGACTATGAGTGACACTTTCTTGCAAGCACAATCAAGCAATGAAGAGGTGGAAAACATAAATATCAGAAATTACACCCATTTGAGCAACCACAGAAACTCTAAGAAGATCCTAAAATTGCTGCAAATAGGAAGTTCCCTGCGGGACCTTAGTTACCGTACAAAATAGGATGTGTGAGGCCCCAGCGCAGAGGATACCCGCTTCCTGCTAATAAAATATCATAATTCCCGAGTCCCTACAATCAGCCGACTCGCAGATACTGAGTCTGCCCAGCCTGCAGCAGCACTGGGAAGCCTCAGGATAGACACCTTCACGACTTAACTTCCCTCCATCATTGTCCCTCTGCGAACTAAGAATCACCCACTGCCTCCTGTAATACTAACTGGGCAGCCAGGTAGTTTATTGTGCATCTCTCTAAAGCTGCACTATTAGTCACTTGCATCCCGAGCCGAAGGAATGCTGGTACTGAAAAGCAGACACAAAAGCACCTGGTTTCGCACGTGATTGAGACTCTCCCAATTGACACACAGCTCGTGACTTCACCTGCTCACCAACCAATGTAAAGTTAGTTCAGATTATACAATGCGATGAAAACTAAAGTGATGTTTATTAAACTGTGCTGGGTGAATAGCAGGGCTCGAGTCGGGGGTACACGCTGGTACACGGAGTCCCCCTGTTGTGTCCTGAGATGGGGAAGTGAATGCCCTAGGGAGACCACTCTGGGACCTACACTCCGGGGCATCTAATTCTACCTAGGCCTAACACGTGGCCTTAGAATAAACTCAGACGGACACTGGGAATAAGTTTGGTTGCTCGGTCTGTGCGTCTCTCTCTCTGAACGCCCGCGCACGTGCTAGACCTCTTTTTACTATCCGGAGTCACATGACCAACGCGCCCCGCACCCTGGGCGCTGTGGGCGGACCTCCGGGAACATAACATGACTCGCCATGGTCGCTTCTCATAATTAAGTCTAAATTTGCCACTGGTTACACGATTTCGGATGAGCACCACATCGCCTCTTTTGAAGAGCGGAGCCACAGCCCGTCGTCTCTGGCTGATTTTTTCACATGTGGAGTTTCTTTTCCTCGCCACTACTTGTTCATTTATCACTTCAGGTGCCCACTGGGGGTGATGAGGGATGGAGTCTGTTATCACTCTTCCTAGGAGAAGATGTGCTGGGGCCACCCCCGTTGTGGAGTGCGGGGTCTGGCGATAGCTTCGAAGAAACGTAAAGATGGCCATTTCCACTGACTGTCCTTTGTCGTGGGCAATGCGGATAACCTTGTTCAATGTCCTCATGAACCTCTCGGCCTCCCCATTGGCTTGAGGCCACCGAGGTGTTATGCGCCTGTGACGTGTCCCCAGAGATGACAGGTAGGCAGCAAAGTCCTGACCCTGGAATGGCGGTCCATTGTCTGTTCTCAGTTCCTTCATGGCTCCGTGAGTGGCAACGATCTTTTCCACTTTGGGAATGACGCAGTCTGCACTGGTACTTGTGACGATTTCGACTTCAGGGTATTTTGAGTGGTCATCTATCATCACCAGCGTGTGTCTTCCATCCGGGAGACTGCCGAAGTCCATGCTGACTCTCTCCCAGGGTCTTTGTGGTCGGGGTTCCACGACGATGGGGGCCTCACGGGGGTTGTCTCCCGTAACTTGGCAGGCCGCACACGATCTCACCACGCTCTCTACCATGTCATCCATGAGCGGGAACCATACTTTAGTTCGCAGTCGGGCCTTCGTCTTGACCATCCCCTGGTGCCCTATGTGGGCCAGTTGATCACTCGTCCCGTGAGAGCCGTTGGGATCACTAGGCGACGCCCCCGCAGGAGGCATCCCGCCGCATCTTCATTTAGTTCAGCCCTCACGTGATACAAACTGTCCATGATCTTCTGAGCCTCAGGGGCGAGCACCTTCCAGCCCTCCTTAGCTTTCTGCCAGTTGGTAGTTCGGAGAAGGTCCTTGGCCCGCTGTATACAGGCATCCTGAGCCGTGGCGCTCACGACATCTTCTAGGGATATGGGACGCGGGCATGACCTGCCCACTACCCACTGTACATATGCTTCCGTCGCTTCTGCCTCATCCATCTCTTCAGGGGTTGCGGGCCTAGGATGTCGTGATAGGTAATCCACCGGATTCTTCGCCCCTGGTTGGTACTCGATATTGCAATTGTATTCTTGCAGTTGTAGGATCCATTTTTCTATTCTTGGAGGTGGCTTGGATGAGGTTCCTGAGAACAGAGCTAGCAGCGGTTTGTGGTCTGTCACCACCGTGAAGGGCTTGCCATATACATACAAATGGAAGTGACGACATCCCCAAATGGATTGCGATAGCCTCTTTCTCAATTTGCGAGTACCTCTGCTCTGTGTCCGTGAGGGACCAGCTGGGGAAAGCGACAGGGGACCAGTCTATCTCGTCTCGTGCCCTCTGCATCAGGACGGCCCCCAACCCCGCCGGTCCGGCATCCACCGCAATGAGAGTGGAGTGTCGCGGGTCAAAGAACGCCAGCGTGGTGTTGCTGGAGAGTGAGCTCTTGATGTCCTGAAATGCCTTTTCCTGTTCAGGTCCCCAGCTCCATGGGGTGGAGTCCTTAGTGAGTTCACGCAGGGGGAGAGTCAGGTTGGCCAAGTCCTTGATGAAGCGGCCACAGTAATTTACCATGCCGAGAAAACTCCTGACTTCCGTGACTGTCGTGGGCGGTGGCGCATCCTTGATGTCTTTAACCTTGTCAGGATCAGGGTTGAAGCCTTCGGCTGAGAACACATATCCGAAGAACCCCAGTTTGTTTCGCAGGAATTCGCACTTGTCTCGGTGCAGTGTGAGCCCCGCACTGCGGAGTCTACGAAAAACTTGCGCCAAGCGTTGGTTGTGCTCTGGGATTGTGCGGGCGTGCACCATGATGTCATCGCTGACATTTATTACTCCCGGTATGCCAGCAATCAGCTCCTGGATGACATTTTGGAAAACTTCGGCAGCACTGGAGATCCCAAAACTCAGTCTGGTGTATCTGCGAAGTCCAATGTGGGTGGAGAAAGTTGTGATGTTCCGGGACTCCTTATCTAGCACGAGTTGGTGATACCCCGCCCGGAGGTCCAATTTGGAGAACCAACAGGCTCCAGCCATCTCCCCAATTAGGTCGTCTATCGTGGGGGTGATATGGCGCTCCCTCTTGATGGCAGCATTGGGTAGGCGCATGTCCACGCAGATCCGGACCGCTCCGGGCTGTTTCGGTTTTCTCGTGACCACGATGGGTGACACCCAGGGGGTGGGGACTGATACCTTCTCGATTATTCCAGCTGCTTCCAGCTTCTGCAGTTCTTCCTCCACCAGTGGTCGCAAATGGAACGCAATGCGACGGTGTCGCAGGGCCACCGGTTGTACGGTGGGGTCCACGTACAGATGTATTTCCCGGCCCTTGAAACACCCAATTCCTTCAAATAGGTCTGGAAAGTCCATAATGAGCTGTTGTACCGATTCTTCATGCACACCAAATGCGAATGTGACCACCCCCAGGTCTTCGGCCGTCCGGCAGCTCAGGAGCATACCTTGACCCTCTTCCGACACAAAAATGTTAGCTCGCGTGATCTTATCCCCGTGTCGGACTGCCGCTTTGAACTTTCCACGGATGCGGAGTGGAACATCTTGACCATAGGCATATACTGTGATCGGGGTGGATCGGAGACTTGGAGGGGTAGTCATGTCCCTGTAGAGGGACGCACTCATGAGGTTTATCGATGCGCCAGTGTCGACTGTCGCCATGATGTCCTGATCAGCCACCTGGATGGAGCACTGGGGCAGCGTCCTGGTGCGTCTGGTGGCGGTGCCGATCATGTGCACCTTGTGTACGGATCGCTCCTCCTCGTCATCGTCCATGTCACTGTTGCTGGGCTCCCCTTCAGCACCTTCGTGCTCAGCAACCGTGTGCACCGTCTGGCGGGGCCTGCTGAACTTCTTGGACCGGCACACTTTTTCGAAGTGATTCATTTTTCCGCATCCTGAGCATCTCTTGCCCCGTGCCGGACACTCTGGCGCCGGGTGTCTCGGGCCTCCGCAGTAGCCGCATGATTGTGCTGAAGCTCCACCCTGAGGGGTTGTCGTTCTTTTGGGCCATTTGGGCGTTGGCCGGACCTGTATTTTATTAACTGGTTCCACTTTCATATTGGCTTGTAGTGCTGCTTCCATGTGGGCTGCCCTGGCCTTGGACAGCTCCTTTGTTCGGCCAAGTGTGAGGATGTCTGGTAGAGGCTTCCCCGACTCTTCCAGTATTCTCTCGCGCAGCTTTGCAGAGGCGCATCCTTGGATGATCTGGCCCCTGATCTCCTCTGTAACGTCCTGGAATCCACACGTCAGTGCTAGTTTCTTGAGTCTGGAGTGATATGCATCCAGTGACTCATCCGGCAGTTGCTGTGCTTGTCGAAAAATGAATCGCTCGTAATCCTGGTTCGCCATTGGTTCAAAGTGCGCGTTGAGGGCATTGATTAGAGTATGATGGGTCTTGGGGGTTGCCTCCGTAAGGGTCCGAGCTATGGAGTGGATGTCCTTGCCACCAAGATGGAGGACCATGGCGCGCTTCTGTTCCTTATGGACCTTGGTGGCCTCGAAGAATATCAGGAGCCTGTCCACCCACTCCTTCCACTTCGGTGTGAGAGTGGAGGGCGCACCCTCCACCACAAACGGTTCAATGGGCGGAATGGTAGCCATCGCCCAGGGCGCTCTGGATCAGGCCCGTGGCCAGCCGAGGGGAGATCCGAAGAGGCGAGGGCCTTTGAGGTTCCCCCGGCAATCGCAGCGGGGAGCGGGCGGCTCGCGCTCCAAAAGCGGGTGGCAGGGTGGTGCCCTGGGATGAGTCAGCACCATGTCCCCTCGAGCAGCTGGGCAGGACCGGGCGCCGCCCGGAACGCCTCGCCAGGCGTGCCGAGGTGCGATTCACGCACGTGCAGCCGAGCACGGTGCGGCACCGGGCGTGGAGGGTCAGTGGAGGGATGGCCTCGCGCGACCAATCGAGCTCCGATGCGCAGCAGGAAAGTGCTAGGCAGCGCCGCTCACCTGCAGAGAGCCAGGGTTGAGAGTTGTTCCTCCAGGTGGGCCGTGCGGGGGTGTGCGTGGCAGCAAGGCACGCGCACCGTGGGCAAATGGGAGCACCCGCAGCCGCCTCACCCCAGAAGGGGCACACACACACCCGGAGCGAGGGATCGACAACCACCCTCGTCGCCAATTGTTGTGTCCTGAGATGGGGAAGTGAATGCCCTAGGGAGACCACTCTGGGACCTACACTCCGGGGCATCTAATTCTACCTAGGCCTAACACGTGGCCTTAGAATAAACTCAGACGGACACTGGGAATAAGTTTGGTTGCTCGGTCTGTTGTCTCTCTCTCTGAACGCCCGCGCACGTGCTAGACCTCTTTTTATTATCCGGAGTCACATGACCAACGCGCCCCGCGCCCTGGGCGCTGTGGGCGGACCTCCAGGAACATAACACCCCCCACTCTTTTCACAGGGTGGACGCCGTCTTCCCTGCCAAGAAGCTGGGGCCCACAGAAATAAGCTGGACGTGTTCCTGTGTAATTTCCAGACACCGGGACACGTTGAGCACGTGACATCATGAGGTCATTTGCATATGGTCAGTCCCCCCACTTCTTTTTATAGGCTTACGGGTCAGTCCTCTACCACGATGACTCCTCCCTGCATGACAGGCTCGGCTGCTGTCACAATGGGGCAGTAGGACCTCGAGAATCAGTCAGTGGACTTGGACGGACAGACAGACAGACAGACAACCGTGCTTATTAAACATATGCGCATGGGGTCCCATAAACGAGGCGCCATGGCAAAAAAAAAACAAAGTAGTACCTAAATTAAAAGATACAGCTCTGCGGCGTAACATGAGTGTAGTTGGCCGGTGCCGCTTCCTCCAAAAACTGAAGTGACATTTATGATTGCCAGCCAACAATAAGTCAAATAAGAAGCGCAATGCCAGAGTTAACCAATGGCAAGCGGCGGGAGAAATTACCCTTGATATTCTATTTACCACAAGGTATTGCAACAGAGCATGCGCTGTCTAGGCTCGACCTAAAAATGATTATCATTATTATGGACAGAGAAAAAGATATGAAGAATCTTTAGTTTTGCCCCTCTAGAGTACTTAATACTTTTGACTAATTTGTAGGTACGGCGTTCGCCAAGACCTTTTGATTGTTCTAAAAATTATATGTATAGGGGGGCATGTTCTGGATGCCGAAGATGGCGGCCACTAACCAGCTCGGCTCAACGCCACCCACCCAACATCCAGGGCCAGACTGGCTGTAGTGAGCACCGGGCGTTTTTGCGGTGGGACACAAGGGCGGGGACCGTTTTTGGAACGGTGAAGGCTGTTTTTGTTACTGAGGGACGGTTTTGCAACATTGCTGCAAAATCAAGCCCCTGTAACAAAAGCGCAGCAACAGTGTTTTCCATCAACTGCTCCCCCCCCCCATCCCCACTGGGGCTAGTTTGACATAATTGCCAGGGCTGGTTTGCGGTCCCAGTCCGGCCCACCAATATCCTGCTTCATCCTTCTATGAACCACCATTCACAGGGCTCTCTGAATAGGGGCACCGCTATTCTCCCTATGCGGTGCTTGACGCCCCCGGGGCCAGTCCGAAAGTGAGGATCACAGGCCTGTTTACAGCCAACGGTCTCCAGTGCAGCCTTCTTGCACCCAGGACAGTCTGTTAGGCCCTTGTGGGGAGACCAACTAGTGAGATCACTGGAGCAGAGCAAGCTGTCCTATCATGGAGGTGGACATAGCAACTGGCTTCCCGAGGGTGAACTGGAAATGCAGGGCCTCTAGGCGGCAAATGCGGAGGCGTGCCAAATGGGAGCCAGAAGTTGCCTTCTGTGGAGTGGTAGAGACCTTCACTGCAACAGAAATCGCAACAGGATCCTGCCCCCAAAGTAGGTTCAGGCTGGCACCTTGCACCAGGGGTGATGCCAATGAAGGTATTATGGTGAGCGACGTTGCCTCTGCGGGACACCTGGATAGTTGGTGAGAGCCTCGGTGGGCCCATAGGTCACGTTCACTGCCTCCCACTGGAATTGTGATTGGGAACTGCGATAGTGGAGCATCCGGCTGCTTCTCCACTGGGCCCTGGAAACATTGCATGTGTTGGAAGGCCAGCAGGATGTGCCTTCTTTACGAGGTCTACCCTTGCTTATGCGGACCACTCCTGAGGGCTGGCTGGTCTCACTGACCAGCAACACCTGACGATCCCACCAGGCTGGTGTTATCGTTCAAGACATGGCCAGATATTAGATTCCCCCAGAGGGAAATGAGGGCTCACGCGGGTGCAGAGACCCAGGGATTTTGGGTTGGAGCAAAAGGAGGCAAGACTGCTACAGCCGCGATCCTCGCTGCAATCACCCACTAGAGGCCAAGATTACAGCCGTAGGATCACAAAGACCTGCGCCGATCCACAGGTTGAATAGCAGAGGCCGAGAACAGAGTGAATGGTGCAAAGAGACAACAGTGTCCACGCTAGAGCGGTCCTTCTTCAAGCTCTCCGCCATCTCTAAAAAATTGGAGGGTGGGTTGAAGACGGCAGAGGGAAGGCTCCGAAGAAAGAACATTAACCTCCTAGGATTTCTAGAGTGTTGTGAAGGAACCTTTCACAAAGCCTTTATAAATCAGTACCTGCGTTCAATCAGGACAACAGACACCATTTCCTCATGCTTCATGGTGGAGAGGACGCACCATGCCCAGGTTTTGAGGCCACCTCTGGAGTCATTAGCCTGGGCCCCCATCATTTGTATCGAAAACTATCCCAACAGAAATTCCATCCGCTGACACCCCAGAGCCAGGCTACCTTAATGTTTCAGCCACACAAAATACTGCTCTTTCCAGACTACACTAAGTTGATCAACAGTGCGAATCCTTCTTTGAAGCCATGAAGAAACTACATGAGCTAAATATCTTATTCATGGTCTTCTACCCCGCTAAACTCAAAGTTATACATCATGACCAAACATGCCTGGCTCAACTCCATCTACCAAATGAGGATGAACTACTATTTTGTTCAAAGGAGGCTGATGAAGGGCCAGATGAAACAACTGGGTTCACCTCCAATGCTCCAGGCTTGCCCTGGCTCAGATGACTGGATCTCCCTGGAGGGCAGAGCATTTTGAACAGGTGGGATTGCCACCATTTGGGGGTCAAGGGGCCTGCGCCTGGTTGGTGAAGGACACAGCACTACCTAACAAAAGATATTTGCAGCTGCAGAAGTACAGGGTGAGCGCGGAAGGGGACATTTATGTTCATGTTTTTGGTTGTAGTACATACTGCTGGGTTACACCTATCATCAAGCAGACAGTGCCCACCGCCCTGATGCCAAACTCGCATGCTACCCTCATGCCCAGTGATGATAATGATAATAATGCACCCCCTCTCCGCATAGTCACCTGGAACGTAAACGATCTACTGGGCAAGATCAAGCAGACAGTGGTTCTCAAGGCTGCAAAGAGGACACAGGCAGATGTTCTGTTCCTCAAAGAGATGCCCCACTTAGGAAATCAAACCCTCTTCCTTGCCCACTACGGTTATGCCTGTGTCTACCATGCTGGTTTCACAAGGGTTTCTCTGGGAGTGGCCATCGTGCTCATGAGTACCGCCCAGTTCGCCCGTCTCAAAGAATGGCAACTTTCATGGGGGAGATATGTAGCAGTCACCAGCCTCTTGGAGGTAAAGCTCCTTGCACTAGTGAATGTTCATGCCCGCCACCTCAGTGTATCCTTCTTAGAGATCATAACGAGACTGGTTGGGTACCTTGCAGAGGCGCATGTCATACTGGGGGGCAAGTGGAATGGGGTGGTGGACCGTGACATCAGCAGACATAGGACCGGAGCACTTACTGTAACAGGTCACACACTCCTGACACCCTTCATGAATGCATTGGGTCTGGTGGATGTTTGGCAACAACACCATCGCAAGAAGAGGGGGCACACACATACTAATCAGGGGCACATAACACTAACTACTATTGATACCAAAATCTGCAACACACAAGGCTGCAGCTGCCTGGATTTTCCCCTGGGGCCTTTCAAATAATTTCCCAGTGGAACTCTGCTCCTCGAATGATCTACAACAGTCCCCACTAAGATGGAGGCTTTCTTTATGGAGCCTGCAGGATAACACTTTCATCACATACCTCTGTGAGGCGAGCAATACATATTTTTCCCAAAATCAAGACTCTGTGCCCTCTTCTATCACCCTCTTGGAGGCCTTTAATCAACCTTTTTGGGGGTAATATCCTCAGTCACATGACAGGCCAGAAGCGTAGTAAGCAGCAAGCTCTGCGTGAGCTAGAGTCCCATTTTGGGGACCTTGAAGCCCGCTGCTTGGGCAACCTGGATCAGGCACTGCACAGGCAGTTAACCTATGCCCAGACAGAGCTTAAATACACACTCCTGGCCGAGGCACAGACCACATGGCTCACCTTCCAATCGTGAATATACCAATAGGGAGACAAGGCAAGCAAACTACTTCATCTTCAATGCTCCGTTTTGCTACACCTTGGCTTGGTCCTAGAGCTCACAGACCCAGGCAGCCAGAAGGTCATGGGAGATGTGGAGGTTGCCTTCAAATGTGCGCAATTGTACGCCAGTTTATGTACCCAACAAGACACACTTCCTAACGCAGTGATAGCTGACTTTTTGTACCTCATTCATACGCTTACATACACAGAGCAGTAATCTCTGCAGGGTGAGCTCATGGCTGATTAGCTATCGAAAGCTCTGACCTGCCTTAACTTGGGGAAAACACCCAGAATGAATGGCTTTCTGAAAGACCTCTTTAAGTGGATCATGTACAAACTGGACACCCCCTAAAAGCGGTCTCTAAGGAAGCAATGGACACTAAACAGCTACACCTGACTTTTGGAGAACAGAAATTGTGGTGATCCACAAACTGGGGTGACCCCCCAGATGACTGATCCTCATACCAACCTTTTTCCCTGTTAAACACAGAGGTGAAAATAAGAGCTAAAACCCTAGCTGACTGCCTATTCCTAGTTATCAAGTCCTTGGTACACCAACACCAAGCCAGATTCATGCCTGGACGAGCCCCTAGACACAGCATCAGGTGACTTTACAATGCTCCAGCCGTTTTGGACAAACTAGGGCGACCAACTTGAATACTCCTGGCTGACATAAAAAAGGCACTCAACTCAGTGAGCTGATCCGACTTCTTTATCCTTCTCCTCCAACTTAATTTTGGGTCTCGCTTCTTGGGATACCTAAGACTGCTCTACATTTATCTCACCGATTTATCCAGGTGGGCTCTGCAATATCAGCTCCAATCTCCATACAAAGGGGTACACGGCAGGGGTGCCGACTGTCCCCACTCCTCTTTGCCACAGCATGGAGCTACTGGCACAGTGGTTCATGATTGACACACAAATAGAATGGTTTGAATGGGGATTGCAGGCCTCAGATAGGATAACTTTTTATGCCAATGAGGTCCTCATTTTCCTTTCTGACCCAGACACGTGGGCCCCCGGTCACTGCGTATGTTTTAAATATTCAGGGAAACAACAGGCCTCTTCCTCACCGTACCAAGTCCTCTTATTTTCTGACCCCCACGCATCCCCAAGATCTACTTTGGGCAACTGGCTTATGATTAGAGACCCTAGGCTTCCACTACCTGGGGTTATATATCACAATGCACACAAATAAAGCTTGGTTGTACAACATACAATCATTTATGAGTGTGCTGGAGACAGATCACCGGATGTGGTCAGCACTTCTACTGTCCCTTATGGGTCAATCCGCCATCTTCAAAAATATGTTCCTCTCACACTTTCTCTATCCGTTTCAAAACTATCCCTATAATCCACATAGCTCCTTCTTCCACAACCAGTCTAAACTCTGCAAGTTCCTGTGGAACCAATGTCTCCCACACATAGGCCTCATTAAATGTTTTAAATCCATATAGGAAGGGGGCATTGAAGCAGTAGATATTAAATTATATTATATGGCCTCCCACCTCCTGGTCATCAATGAATGTTGATATGACACACAATGACCCCTCAAATGTCCCAAACAAATGTGCACTCAAGGGAACTACCATTTGCCATTTATTATATGGAGGTAAAGAGTGAAGACTGTTCCCTTCCACAACGAAGGTGATCCTTAGTTTATGGAAAATTACCTTTAAATGCTGGGGATCAGGAATCAGACTCATGGAGCAAACACCACTGTGGGAGGGATCCATGCTGCCACAGGAGGAGGCCCTAGTCGGCTTCGGCATGTGGGACTTGATAGGTATATCGGTCCTGGGAGACTTGATGGATGGCAGCATCCTGAAATCATATCAGATGCTACAAACAGAATATGACCTACACTACAGCCAATTTTATTGTTACCTCCAGATCTGCCATGCCCTGAGTCCATACCTTGCAGACTTAGATGACCTCCCGTAATTTAACCCCCTGGAGGTCAAACTGCTTCTGGGATATCTGGGTGATCTCAGGGTGACTCATCTTTATCGGACTCTTAGCCACCACATGCCTGACACATTTAGGGACATTCAACTTGCATGGGAGCACAATCTGGGTGCCTTGGTGAATGAGGACCTGACGAAGCCTTGGACTCCCCCGTCATGTGGCGCTTGCATCTCAACTCCACCTATTCCAGTTGAACTATTTACATCTTACCTACCCTCCTGTATATGACAAAGGACCTGAACTTGGATTATTTTGGCCTAACACTGATGCAATTAGGCCTCATGTTGGACAGAAGAGACATCGCTGGAAGATGGAAAGACAAGAACATAACCTTTGGGGACACCTGGTGGAAGGGGGCTCAACAGGGGCATGGGCAAAGAGATCCAGGTATACAAAGCAAGGGGTTGCCCACAAAAGCATGCCAAGGTCCGACTATAGAGGGATTAAGCTCTATCCTAGAACAATGAAGATGGCAACACTGGACTGGGAAATCGGGGCACACAAGAGCTGATTCACAGTCAACCTAAAAATAACTAAAGATGTTAGGGAGTGGGTGGGGCAGCAGGTGGGCATCATGGGAAAGAGGAAGGAGACTCATGCATGCAGGTGTTCTGATATTGGTTTTGTTTTTTTTCCTTTTTGTTATGTGAAAGATATATCAAAATCAATAGAAAGTGTTTTAAAATAATATAAGTATAATATGCGTATTTCAGTGACTTTGGGCAAGCTTGCTTCGTCTATTGGTCTTTTATTGTGTCATGCACATTTCTTATCCACGACTATAGCATATAGCAGAGGGCAGTACCATTTTAGCCATTGGCTTACTTCGCTGTGAGTGACTTCATTCTGCGCTTCCACAATGAGCACATCGGAGGCGAACAAAATTGTTCCCTCAAGAGACTGGAACTACTACAGTGACTGTTTTTTGTTTTTTTTAAATCAAAAAAAATATTTTTGAATCTTGTAATATTTTTGTTTTGATTGAATTGGGCTTGGCAGTGCCCTCAACAATAACGTTGTGTAGAAACAAAAACAAAACAAGCACTGGCAAAGCCAAACATCGGGTGGTGAAAACCGAATCTATTACATTTTGTCAATGCTTGTTATTAATACATTTAAGATGGAAGATAGGAGGTAACCGGCACCAAATGTAAAATACATATAAACGGAAAAGGTCTTTTGCTTTGTTGAACATCCTTATAACCCACGAGTACAAATACCCATTCATATTAAATTGTAAAAGGACTTAAGTTCAAGAAGAATTGGAACTCAATTTGCCCAATTGCAGACTTGAAATGTTGCCTGTTTGGTGCTTGAACAATGATTGATATGGTATAAGACATCTCCTTTGATAGTTTCATGTTTATTGGCAAGCTTTAAAATAAATAATTTCAATGTGTTTTACTTGGTTTCCCTTTTATTCTAAATTCATTATTGAAGCCTATTTTTGCTAAGTGGATCAACTGTGTAGACAAAGGCCCTGTTTTCAGTGGGCCAGAACAGGGTGAAGACTATACCGGACCATATAGACACCGAAATTGCGGAATACAATATGTATTGAGTGCAGCAAATATCCAATTTTCTGAGTTTTCATACAGAAATGTAGGATTATCAGTGGAATTTGCTGGTCCCACTTCGAATTTCAATGTTTTGCACCAGGTAAACTTGGGAGATATTACCTTCTGAAACTCATCAGACAAAAGTTGTGGTATTAAGTTATTACTACAGTACTTGGAATGCTTATTCCTGCCTAAAGGGATTGAACTGTGTATGCCCACCCAAACGCATGGCAAAATTGCCGTATTCACGTATGCCTACAGAATATTGATGCATGTTTTTTCTGTGCCCCAACTTGCACTTGAGTCGAATTATTCTTTTAATGTTTAGGCTCATCAAAGGGCTGTTACAAACGTTATTGAGGGCAGGGAATACAATTAGGTTGTTCACAGCTAATTTAATTAGCATAACATATGCAATAGGGAAGATTAGGCCCTCATTTAGGGGCCTATTTACTAATGTGCAGTTACTTCTACACCTAGCTGTAACACACTTGTTTGACATTCACCACTTTTGAGTGTAGATTCACACCGAGGTGTAGGCTTACATGCCTTCACCCTCTCAAATCAGGAAGTGGAGACTCCTACAACTGAATTCAGAAGTATAAAGTTACTACTAGTAACTTTGCACATATAGGTGGAGATCTGCCTATGGCTAAGTACAAGGCAAATTATTAAAGTTTCCTATTCTTTAAAGAAAACTTTTCATGTATAGTATACATATAACATTTTTGAAATATTTCTTATGAACTAATACCTAATCAAACAAGATGTTATAGCATATTAAGTCATCTAATTTACTGTAGTCTTACTTTATGTTCTACAAAATGAAGTTTGTGAATAGGCCTCTGAGAATTTGGTGGAGAGCGTGAACTGCCAAAAATTGATGATTTACCTGCTCTGCCAATTTGGCATGGCCCTGCCGAGTTTCCAACAATGGAGCCTCAGCTGATACTCCCATTGGAAACCTTCGACCTGACAGGCAGTCTACAACAGGTCCAGCAGCTCACAGTGACAGTCACACCGCCATGTTTGGGGACTGACTGTCACTAGATTTCTATGCCCTAAGTCACAGGAAAATCCTGCAATATCTTTGTGAACTAAATGATTACAGAGGTATATCTTCTTCCAATTTTCAATCCTTCTCCCAATCGCTGCTCTCCCTGCATCAACATCTCCTTACTACACACCTCAATAAATCCTTTCTAACTTCCTTGCATGCATGCTTTGAGCTCCTCCACTCCTTACTTATTCATGCCACATAAGTGATGGGCTGGTGGCAGTACAGGCCCAGCATGAAGTAGGCCACACCAAGGTGGCAGCAACACAATGAGACGTGGGCAGAGGGACAAGTTGGGACACAGAGGGATGTCCGCCAGTAGATAGTCATAAAAATAGGTAATATATCCAGATATATATATGACCCACAGAAATTAAAGTTTTTAATCATTTATTATCAAAAATATATCTATTTTTCTTATTTATTTTTCATTGGTTTGAACTAAGTTTGTTCTAAAAGACACACTTATACATATAATAAGTAATCCCTATAAATAGTGTGTACAAAGAAGAAGATCTCGAAATCTATACTAAAGAACAATGGCTGTACGTGTATCAAAATAACAGACATACAAATCATGTGAAGAAAACACTTCAATAAAATACACAACTACAATAAACATATACATAACGCAAAAAGTTGAAAAAAAGTTTGCAAACAAAATACAAAAAACAAAAGGGAGGGGTGTGTGCGCCGGCGCACGTTTGGGAAGTACCAAATATTAGAAATCCTTCATCAGGGTGCAAGATTCATCATAATTGAGTAGTAGTCAAAGGTGGACAATCTATATTTATGGTACTTTATCCAACAATAGCGGAACAGCAGGGCTCTAAACAAAGAAAATCAAATGTCTGTGGGAACAAACAAACAATAAATAAAACATATATAAATGCCTATTAAATTATGCTAATCAGTTACAGCAAAATCACATAATCAGTTGCTGATGTCCGAAGGTTGTGTAATCCAAGTTCAAAATACCATCACCTAGCGTGTAGAGGATAGTAATGTAAATGAACCCGAAAAAGTCTAAAGTATGTAGACTCATAATACTAGAAAAAAAAATCAGAAGGTAGATAAAAGAATCCAGAATTCAGCCCAGTATGGAGAATAAAGAAGCCAATATTGACATAATATCAAGGCAGCGCCTGGCCCCGGTGGAACTAGGAGGCTAGAGATGGTAGTGAGGCGTCATGTATAGGATCATGCCCCAGGGAGTCTTATGGAAATAGTGAGATATTCTTAAGGCTGTCTTATTAAGAAACACCCAGATCAGAGCGATCTTAAATGGCAGAAACTCCCTGAGTGAGCTCAGTGACCCACCCTCACAAATCTGAAATAATCTGCAACATCATCAGAGAATATCCTTTGAATGAGGCACATGTCCTACCAGGTGCCCAAAGTGAACTGCCGGTGGGCTGGTGTGGAATAGAGGCATGAGTGGAAAGTGAGGTCAGAGGTGAGGTCTGGCTTTTAGGCAGTCCCCTCGGGCTGACTGATGTGCAAGGAATGCCCCTCGTAAATACTCAAAAAAACAACTAAGTACACCTACAGTCTCGCACATGTGTATGAAATCTTTGAAGAAAAAGCCCTTGTTTCTCTCTCAACTCTCAAACTGTGTTAAAACACAGGGGAAGGCATCCCTTAAGGATAAGACCCCTCACTCACCCAAAGATGACATGCTTCATCATATGGGTCCTCCTTACCAGTGGGGAAAACCTAGTCAACACTGGGAGCTACTACTTCAAGGTTTTAAGGAAGGAGCTCAGATGTTTTGAAATTTCTATGGAGTAGGATGATAATCCCATATGTGTGCTGTTAAGGTTGAGTGAGGTATATTGCAGCGCTATATGAAGGAAGGGTGTGAATTAAAACGGCCTAGATAGATCACCAATAAACTTTATTCCTGTCTACTACCTGACAGGATTACAATGTAACAGCACAGTGGTATGGATTTCAACCACTGTTTAGTGATAGGTCGACATGTTTCAGCCTCTTGATCTGATTTCAGTATCAGCGGCTTTCTTCAGGATCAGATATTTATACAATGCTGCTGCAGTTTGTGTAAGATATGAAAAATAAATTATGAAAAATAAATAAATAAATGAAAAATATGAAAAGATATGAAGGGTAAGGAAGGTCAATGGATCGCTTGTGCATGAGGATGAACACGGTTTTATGCCTAGTGGAGGTACCCGGTACTGTCTTTTGTGACTTCATGTGGCCTTGGAGAGACAGCATGAGGTTGAAAGCCCACTGGCTTTAGTCTCGCATAGGATGAAATTACTCACTTCATAAACTTGGGCAAGACATTGTACTCAGACTCTTGGGCTCAGGAAGGTAAATGGTGTGCTGTTGTCTCCCTTTCCCATAGATTAGGGTACCAGGCAGGGGTTCCACTTCCCACCTACTGTTTGCCTACCAGGAATGTTCCCTTTCCCTCTTGCTGTTTGCCTTGGTTAATGAGCCCTTGGCGGAATGCATCATTCGAGTTCTTGACTTTACGGGTTCTGATGGAGGGGGGGGGGGTTGTAAGAGCACATATCTCTCCAGGTGGACAATGTCCTACTTTACCTGTGCAATCCTGGAGAGTTCACTTTATGGAAATTTTGGGGCCCTATGGTATGGCCTTCGGGCTAGTTGTTAACTGGGCTAAATTTCTATTGGCCCTGCTCGGGGTGGGGGACTACTTCATTGTGCAATTTAGGGCAATTACAAGAAAAACATAGTACTTTCAAATACCTAGGGTTGATTCTTTAGTGAATCCTTAACAATATAAGAACCTCAATATTGCTCCACTCATGGAGTTGACCAACCAAGAATTTAAGAGATGGGCCCTACTGCCACTTTCTATCTTTGGCAGGATCGCCCTTTATACGATGGTGGCTCTTCCTAGATGGTTTATATTCTTCACAACATTTCCTTTGAAATTCGTGATACAGCAGTCCCCCATAGGTCCTACCTCTGGGGTAGAACATTTGTATGCCATCATTATAATGTGAGACATGGGGCGACCCATATTCTTCTATTGGGCTTGTCATATGACAGCAGTAAATGACTGACTCCACCAATAGAAAATACATCACATGCCATTTGGAGCTGAAGGGCTGCATCTGATTTTATATACAGCTCTTGATTCCCACAGTCGCTTCCTGATCCTGCAGGCCTGAAGAAATGCCCTGCTTCATATCCACTGGTCCAAATGTCTACTCATAAGACACTACTATGGATGGGGGACTGGTTGGCTAGTGCTGGTAGAACATGTGACTTCCAGGAAAGGAACTGTTCATGGTATCCAGTTTGAGTGATGTGTGAACTGGATGATCCATAAGATCATATGAATTGCTCAGAAAGGACTATCCATTGCCTAACTCACAGTTTTGAAGGAACTTACAATTACATAGAATCCCTGAACCCTTGAGAAAGAAACCAATCCATATCCCTTAATTCAATCCCCTAGAGGCAAGGTTAAAGTTAGAACCACTGGCTACGATGGAACATCCGGGCTCTACCAGGCCTTAATAGTAAATGCCCCGGGTCTGATGAAGGACCTAAGGGCTACTGGGCAAGATGACATGGGATCTCTGCCCCTCTGCAATTGATGCAAATTACTGATCTCCAAAGAGCTCATTATCCTCCTGATAGGCTTTGGACAATGGGCCATAGATCAACCCCCAGGTGCATCAGATGCCCCGAGGGGACAGAAACCTTCTTGCACATGGCCAGGGAATACCCGGTTATCTGAGGGTACTGGAAGAGGGTCTAAGAAGCTGTATGAGAGGTGCTGCAAGAAATGGCCAGGCTTAGCTCCAGGTTGGCACTGCTGGCAAACGTTGATGAAGAGTGCAGGTGGAGAAAGTCATATATTCCTGGGATTGAGGTGCATTATTGCTAAGAGAGGAACAGGACGTAAGTGGTTTTCAAAAGACACCTAACTCTTCATGAATAGTGAAGGGCAGTATGCTACTGTGCCCTTAGCGACAGAGGTGTACAGAGCTAGGGGAGGTACAAATGAAAAGATCTGGGGTCCATGGCAGGCACGTGCATAGCTAGGGACTGAACACAACACCATTTTATCCACGGAGGAAGACATATGGGATCCCACAACAAGACACTGGGTCTTTCATTTTGGTTGTCATCTGGTGAGAAGGAACTTCTTTTTGGGCGTATGAACCTGCTGGGTGGAGGGGATATTTGTCTAATCTATCTTGTGCTTTCGAATTATATCTTTCACTTCTCCCTGCCTAGTCTGCATGACTGTAACATCTGTATTCTAATCGACGTGCTCTTAAAACAATGACATTTAAAAACCAAATACATGCTAGGTCAAATTTTGTGGAGACCACTGGAAAGGATCATGTGGTTCATAAATACCATGGCTTATCACAGGTCCTAGCTCCCAATCCTATCCACCTCTGGTCCCATCACTTTGAGCACTGATACTGAGAATGCCATCAGCGCTTCATGACAGGAGTCATGACATCCAAGATTGGGTCACATTTGTGCTGCACAAGTTGAAACACTCTCCATCATCAGCACAGTCACACCTGTCCCCCCCCATGGGAACTCCAAAATACATAACCACATGCCCTAAGTGTCACGATACACAGGATTAAAAGACCCTGCATTTTATAAAAGCTCACCCAGGACATGGCAAAATCCTTGGTTTTCCTTCCTGTTCTTATCTTATCTTATCTTAAGGGGATTTTCTATAGCGCTCTGACACCATAAGTTTCCTGGCGCTGATTGGGTGCTGAGAGGTGTAAAGAAGGGAGTCTAGCTAGACTGTGTCAAAAGAGTAGTTTTCAGGCATTTTCTAAATTCCAGAATGGAGTTAGAAGATTTAAGCGAGAGGGACAGCAGGTTCCAGAGTTTGGGATCCAAGTGAGCAAATCTATGACCGCCAAATTTTTTGAGCTTAATTGGGGGTGAGGCTAAGAGCTGGCGATGAGAGGACCGCAGGTTACGTACCGGACAGTAGAGAGTGATCAAGGATTTAGACACAGCTTTGAATGTCAGGCAGCTGATCTTAAACGCAGCTCTCTGTTCAACCGGCAGCCAGTGGAGTTTGCGAAGTAATGGTTTCGCAGACTGCCACTTCAGGGTTTAATAGGCCATTCTAGCCACCTGGTTCTGCACAATTTGGAGCCTGTGGAGAAGGAGTTTAGGTAGGCTGTGGTACAGAGAACTAGAGAAATCCAGGCGGGAGAGCACCAGGGCAATCAGGACTTGTATCAGGGCCTCAGGTGTAAGGAGGTGGGAGACTTTCTTCATTTTTCGTAGCTGGAACATGCAAGATCACACGACAGCACCCACCTGAGGCTTAAGGAAGAGCTCTGTGTCCATGATAACCCCAAGACTTTTTACTGACTTCGCCGGAGCAGGCGGAGAGCCAAGCTCCGCCGGCCAAAACTGTGGACCCCAGTAAGTGGGGCTGTTACCCGGGAGGATTAGCTCTGTTTTTCCCGGGTTCAGATGGAGCTGGTTAAGGTTCATCCATTGCTGAATGTGTAACATAACCGCTTGACAGTCGAGGGCTGCATTGATAATGTTGAGGGGGGAAGATAATTTGCAGATCGTCTGCGTAGTTGAAGACGGTGATGTCCCACCTCTTCAAGGAGTGGATAAGTGGTTGGAGAAAGAGATTGAAAAGCAGAGGGGACAGGGAAGATCCCTGGGGCACTCCGCAGGTGGATAGTTCCTTAGCGGCCATGAAAGGGCCTAGTCGTACCGCCTGGGTTCTACCCGCCAAGAAAGATTTGATCCAGGCAAAGGCCAGGCCCCGAATACCGGCCAGTTCGACACGGTGGAGAAGGATGTTATGGTCCACCGTGTCGAACGCTGCCGACAGATCCAATAAGACGAGTGCCTGAGGCGACCCTTTGTCAACATTGTCCCTTAAGGAATCCATAACTGCCAGGATCACAGCCTCGGTGGAGTGGGCTGGTCTGAAACCGGCTTGATTGGGTTCGAGGTAGTTGGAACTCATGATAAACAGAGAGGCAGCTGGTGACGTGCGCCTCGAAGAGTTTGGATAGGTAGGGCAAGAGAGAAATCGGCCGATAGTTGGCGAGGTCCTCCGGGTCGGCTCCGGGCTTTTTCAGCAGGGGTACTAAAACGGCCTCTTTAAAGGAGTTGGGTACCGTGCCCGTCTCAAGGGAGGTGTTTAACAGAGGCAGAATGCACTCCGGCAGAGTCAGGCAAATGTTGTGAAGAACAGAGGGGGGGCAACAATCATTGGGTGAGCCAGATTTGACTCGGGCAACGAGTTTGGCCAGAGTGGTAGGATCAAGGGCGGGGAACATGATAGTGAGAGTGGGTTTCCAGGAGAGGAAGCTAATATGGCAGCGGGAAAGGCGGGAGGAATAGTATTCTTAATCTTAATAATTTTTTCAATGAAAAAACTATTTAAGGCATTGCAAGACTCTTGGGTGGGGGCTTGAGAAGGGAGGGTTCTAGCGTCAGACGTGAGCTCACTCATGTCTCTGAAAATCTCCTTAGACTTGTTAGGGGCAAAAAGGATCCTTTCAGAGATATGAGAGGATTTCGCTGCTATAATTGCACTTTTATATTTTTTCCGTGCAGTGACGTATGCCTCTCTGTCAGTGGGCGAGTAGTTACGTCTCCACCTGCGTTCCATCTGGCGCAGTTCAAGTTGCTGAGTGTTCAGGGTGGTATTGAACCACTTGTGTGATTTGCTGTGCTGGGAGCGAGGAAATCTGGAGAGGGGGGGGAAATGGTCGCTGGCTTTTGTGATCCAGCTGGAGAAATCATCCTCCAGAGTATGGGCAGTCGCTACACTGCGTGGTGGGGGACGAGACTCAGCCAAAAAAGAAAGAAAACCTTGAGAATCGAGGGCGCTCCATTTGCGAGCGACCCCACCTACCAGGGGGGGAGCCTTAACACGACCCCTGACTGTGATCACAGTGTCGATCATATGATGGTCCGACCAAATTCAAGGAGTCATCACAGGAGAACGTGAGGTTGTGGGTCCAGATATGGTCTAAAATATGGCCCCTGATGTGGGTGGGAGAGGTGGCTAGTTGGGTCATGTTGAGGTTAGAAAGGATTTCGAACAGCTCGGCCGCATGGGGGCCAGCGTCGCTATCATTGTACCTGTAGTTAAAATCACCAAGGATAGCGACTCGGGCAGATGAAGTGATCAGATTGGCTAGCTGTTCGCTGAAAGCAACGGGGAACAGAGGCATAGAATAGGGTGGGCGATAGAGAACAATGAGGGTTAGAGCTCCCTCCCCCGTTTCCAAGCTGATGATGAGATTGTCCACATCAGGAAGGGTGAGGGAAGACGTGGAAATGAATTTGAACTCCTTTCGTATGACAGCTGCCACCCCTCTACCAGCGCGACCAGACGGTCGGTTCATATTGAGCATGTAGTAGTCGGGGGGCAATGCTGCCAGGATGTCGGGGAGAGAGTCAGTCAGTCAGCCAGGTGTCGGTGATTAGAAGGATATCGGGGCTTTCATTGATGAGTAGAAGAAAGAGGTCAGCCTGATGTTTTACAAATGAACGTGTGTTTAAGTATAATACACGGATGCGCGTTTCGCTAATACTAGGACAGGTTGAGGGCTTGCAGCTAGAACGTGAGGGAAATGATCTGCGCGCAATGCCAAGTGAAGAAACACGATCTAGGCATGCCGGAGGTAATACACAATGTACAGATTGTAGATTCCTCAGGGCAGAGGGAGAGTAGGTAAGAGGAGTGACAGCATCCCTGGCCCCCGGACCCGACCGGTCGCGGACGGGCACAGACAGGCAGGACTCTGGCCCGACACTGGCGCGATTCAGGCGCGTCCGCTGCGCGAAGGCACGGGCGTCCACTTTTATGCGCAACTAGAGCGCAAGGAATTCCAGCCACACACAATATGGCCGCCGCTATTCTGTACCCGTGACCAACTCCACAGCGTCAATACTTGGCTGGGAGTGGCCCAGGGCTGCGGGGAGGAGGGGGAAAGGAGATAGCAGTAAAAGCTTCTTTAGTCAAGCTAAATGTTGCTATTCAGTTTTAAAAGTTCCGATTTTTGCAAGATTTCCAATTAAGAACAAGTTAAAAGCAGAGCAACACAGAACAGCACAACCTCCCGGCTTCCGCCTCAGGAGGTACTCAGACACTCACACAATCCTTCGCTTGGTCTCTGCTCTTTATATATGTTCCTCTGCTAGGACTCAACTCTCTACCTGTGTACCTTGCTCTCCAGTTGAGACTATATAAAAGCCAGATGTTTTTTGTTTGAGCTATATATTGAAATTCCTTTGACAGCATCACTGCTAAGACTTTCCCTATAACTTTGGAATTATTCAACCTCTCCCAGTGAAGTTTTCAGATGTTATTGCTAGGTAGGGAGGGTTAGATATTACTTGTTTGAATTTTGGGGCTTTTTATTAGAACCCTGCACTGCCCCCTGAACCTATGCACTGGGATTCTGTCATGCCCTCCCACAACTGCCTCTTTTGCCTCTGCAGAGTTTATTCAGATCCTGTGTGAACCTTTGTTTCTAATTGGTGTTTCAAGTTGTGGAGCAGTAACAACTGCAACAGGACATCAGACCAAGACCATTCTCATGACGATTCTTTTGGGTTTGATAAAATACAGGTACTGTGAAACTGATATATTGAATATTTACCATAGTAAATCTTGTGTATTTCTAATTTTCTTTAGGCTGTTACTGTCATACATATTGTGACAATTCCCATATAAACCTCTTCTATGTTTATCCTGTGCGTGCCATCAAACGTTAGTGCTTATTTTTAGAAAGTGTGAAGTTTTAGTAATGTTCAGAAATGTTGCCAGCATGGCTGCTTACAATATATGCTAACATATTTGTTGTATTCTCCTCTTACTATATATCTCATGTTATTCTTCTACCTAGCTGCTCAGCCTGTGTGTGTGTTCTAAATGGAACCTTGAGTGTGTGAGCTATGTGTGGAAGGTTTGAGTGACTGAGAGAGAGTGACAGTTGGATGAATGGGGCTGAGCAGCCAGCAGGCTACTCCCGGTAGGACTGTTATTGGGACTTATCTAAGACCTTGATGGACTATTTACCTGCATTATCTTTACTACAATAAACCTACGTTGACTACATCATACTGGTGTCATCTCGGATTACTACATATTATTTTTGGCGACGACTAGGAGACGTATCTACGCTTAAATCAAGGTACAAGTGGCCTAAGAAACCTGACCATGATCACTACAATGCGCTGGAGTAAAGATACTGCGAGTAACGGATGTCTAAACAGACCAAAAGGAACAAGATGCGACAGAAAAGACATTCACAAGGCCTTACAGGTACCTTTCTTTAAATACATCAAGCTACTAATGAAACATAAGAAACAAGCACAAAGACAGCGCGCTGTGCAGTCCTACCGGTGTCCATCACATCGGACAGCCCCCAGACAAGCGTGCTGTTCACCATCTAAACAAGTTACTACTACAAGTCACAGAATGGATGCTGCGCAAAGTGATCTTCAAAGTACAGTAAGACTTTCCTTTTCTTACATGGATATTGTACAGATTGTCTACATGATTAGGGCAGCGTTGGGACATTGGAGAAAACTGCAGTCAATGTCTGTCAGTTGTGGTCAGCCTAAACGTTCCTTGTATGCTGCGCTGAGAGAGCATTCAGAGAGAGCATTCACATACAGTAAGCCATTTGTTCTGCTTAATGATTGCTGCGCAGAGAGAGAACTTTCGCACAGTAAGCCTTTTATTTTCCTTCAGGATTTCTGCGCACAGAGTGACTTGTATGTACATTTTAACAAGGCTAAAGTCGTTTCCTGACACCTGAAGGTACAAGTCAGTCCCTACATACTGGGACTTCCACAGAACTACTCTCATTTAAAAAAAGCTGTTTTTACATGGAGACTACCATTAGTATCAGGTGAGAGGATGTCGCTGAGCAGCGCTGGTGGGTACAGACAAACTCACATATTTTCCCTAAAATGATTACTATGTACTTTTAAATTGGAACGCTTATTTACAAGCTGCCTTTTCACTTGAATGGGAAGATATTTGTTTAAAATTACTAATCACATGGCTTCTCGCTGCTCTAACTTTGGCAAAAATCAGTTGGCCTGAACTTGTAATTCAAAATGTAGCTCGCGCATTTTACCTGGCTCGTGGTGTACCGCGGAGCAGCTACGGATCTTCTCATGACGTCTTCACTCTGGCCCAGCACACAATCTTGCCTATGGACGTTTGAGCTGCAGGAGCGCGCCGTGAGCCTCTCTGCGTACGTCCCCTGTGCGTGCTGCTGTCTTGTGGTTGGATGCCACGGCCGGGCCAGTCAACATTTTTTCATGTGTGCCCTGAAGTCTTCGTTTCCGACTGCGTTCGTTTCCTTCTGCTTGGCATCTTTGAGGAGGATTCGTTGGCAGGATTCTTCCAGCTCTGGCACAGACTCTCGACACGATGGATCATTTTGGTACTTTATTTTGTTGAAGTTGGTGACATTGGAGCGCTTGTCCATCGTTGTTAGTAACTTAAAAGAATAGCATGTGTGTATTGTCGGGCGGCATTTCACACAAGCATCATCTTGAGTCTGGAACATTAAAACAAACGTTCACCGAGCAATTTCAACAATTTAATATAATGTTTACAGAGTAGTTTTCACGAGTGAGTTCTTTCAGAGTTGTAATACCACTGTGCTGTGCAGTACTGCCATCTAGTGGTTTTTATAGTATTGCAGTTTTGACTATTTAAGTCGAAGGATTTGTTGTTCAGCAATCTAGAAGCTTTATAGAGTATAAGTCAATTATAGCTTTACAGTAAGGTCTCATCTCAGTACAGTTTACGTCTTTACAGTATTACAGTTACGATTATTATTTCTAGTACAGTGTTACAGTTTAGTTAGTGATATGTATCTTTAATTGCAATTTACATGGCCCCTACACAGGGGTAAACCCTTAAACACGGTGAGTGTTCCTTTACAAGAGGGTTGGCCCTACATCAGACTAAGTGTTGGGGATATTTATGCAAAATGTTACGCTTAATTACATTTTTACCCTTACGTGAGGGTGGACATTTGACTTGTTGCGGGGGTAGCTCCCTGCGTGCTTAAGACGCCTTGCGCCGCACGATTTGTAAGCTTTTTCACACAGTTTCTCTCCATATAATTGGAGTGTTTTCACTAGTTGTTCCTGGTGGGGCAAGACATAAGGTGTAAGTCCTTATGTTCTCATTACGTTTTATTTTAGGTTGTCCCCTTTTGGTTGACGGGGGCAGGACATTTGGTACTAGTCCTTTTGTCCACATTTACGCTACATATGTCTCTACATGGAGACCACATTCAGTTGTCCCTGTTAAGGGTGGGGGGCAGGACACTGGGTAACAGTCCCTTTTGTCCACACTTTTACGCACATGTTGGTTGTTCCCTGTTTAGGCTGGGGGCAGGAATTTGGGTTGATTGTCCCTCTTTCCACATATTTACAAGGAGTTTCCCTACATGGGATTATTTACACTTTCTCTTCAATTTTGTTTGCTAATATTAAAGAAGGGAGATGGGTATTCTGTATTTCACATATTTTTACCTTTTTCCCTTCTCTTTTTATTGTGTAGTTTCTATCCCTCTAGTGGTGTTATTATATATATCATCCCTGGGTTATTGACTATGTTGCCTATCTTTTGACGAAACAACATCCTTTGCTGAGCCTTTTACAACTCTAGGATGTTTGGTACATACTCATCAACTTTTCTTATACTGGTATGTTTACAGTTTTAAGATGTTAAATGTATCTATTTAGCTTGTACACTTATGCTTGTAGTTTTAGACATTTTTACTATTACCTTATCTTATATCCTCAAGCATATAGTTTCATGATGTTTAGCACTGTCTTTCTTTTATAAGGAAAGAGGTATGTTGTATTCTCCTCTTACTATATATCTCATGTTATTCTTCTTCCTAGCTGCTCAGCCTGTGTGTGTGTTCTAAATGGAACCTTGAGTGTGTGAGCTATGTGTGGAAGGTTTGAGTGACTGAGAGAGAGTGACAGTTGGATGAATGGGGCTGAGCAGCCAGCAGGCTACTCCCGGTAGGACTGTTATTGGGACTTATCTAAGACCTTGATGGACTATTTACCTGCATTATCTTTACTACAATAAACCTACGTTGACTACATCATACTGGTGTCATCTCGGATTACTACAATATTGTACTGTTTTTAGTTAACTCTGCTGCCATAACATCATGAACAATGGTCCAAAGCCTATTTGATTACAACTGGTGACTCAATCAAACAATGACTCAATTTCCTTTTTATGAGCAACAATATCCAATTTGTCCAATCGTATATCAATACATTATATTGAGAGAACACCTAACACCACGGTTAAAGAAAAATATATATATATTTATTTTTCATTCTTAAATTCGCATTTTTTGTATTCATACTAATTACATATGTTCTGAAGTGAGTAAAAACAGATAGGTTGCCCCGAAGGGAGCGTGCAAAAGAAGAAAGGATGTGCTCAAAAAAGGTTAGAACGGATGAAGGGAAAACACAGTGATGAACAAAGAGAAGAAATATTCACATTATTTTTCAACCAATACTGGACATATAATTTGTCCCATTGAAAACCTGGCCAAGATATTATTTACAAATCACAACATTGTACTCCATAAACCTATATGTCCTATATTTTGCACTAGCAACAATGTTGTTAAACAGCTGGTCCAAGGTTATGAAAGAAAGGTGTCGATGTTTCGACTCGTCTTAGCCCAACGGTGATTTAGACCTGGGGATTGCGAGTCTTCATCAGGACTGTAGGAGCAACTGTGACAACCAAGGAAATTTTTAATTTACCCTAAAACAGAAAATTAGGAAATCACTAAACCGTGGTGAGGATTTAAAAAACCTATAACCCACATAGGGCTAAAAGGTGGTGCTGGCTTACCCTTCTGAACAGAGCAAGCGTAGGGAGGAGATCCAAATCAACACTTCCCACAAGATAAATCCTTATTCAAGTCGGAAAAGGCGATACTTCATTTTTAGTGTGACTGGCAAAGGTTCATACCTACAATTGATTAATTAACATCAGTATACATTAGTAATAAGATGAGTAACTGTATTCAAAATTTGATAAGGGTTAAATACCTTGGTATGAGGTATGTGCCAAGGTCAAGCTTTCATGTTGACCATTCCGATTGTGTTTTAATCCAATCTACCCCACAACAAAAAGGGGGGATTAGGGTCCTTATTTTTAATTCAAGGATTCTACAGGGAAAACATGGGTGATAGGATTGCCATTAGTCATATGTCGATTATCCCATTGACTTAAAGCTTAAATTTGCATCTTATTACATTGAAGAAGCGCTTACCTAATATGCTTCTTGGCAGATATATAGTAATTCAATAATGATTCCTAATCGTTATCTGCGGAAAGAAGGCAACAAAAAACGGGTCACACTCTATGTTTTCCACGAGGTTCGGTGTGTGTATCGAGAGGCTCGAGATAAGGTAATTGAAAAGGAAAGGAATTACCAGCTCGCCGCCTGTTAGTCGTCACAAATGCAATCCAAGCCTCTCTGTGCCTTCGGAGAAGGACGCCGTCCTTGTGCGTGTATTTCCGCGTTTGAAATAACAAAGCCTCTCACTCTCGTCACGTGCATAGAGAGAAGACTAGTCATCGCGGAATGCTTCCGCATCCACCGTTTTGGGATTCTAGGGGTAATTCACATTACAGCGCATAAATCACATGTTGTGACTTATAACGCAATTAATGTACTTGCAGCAATATTTAGACTCGAAACAATCGGCGATTTATCGATGTTGCCGATTCGGAGTATTATGTGATTGAAATAGCGAAGGAGACTCATGAATATTCACATAGTAGTAATGCAGTTATAGGGACCGGAATAAAGTTATAAAAACCACTTTGTGGTTGGAAATACTGTTATTCCTGAGTTGACAGCTCGAGAAGGGCGGTAATGGACACAGAAAAAGGACTGTCAAATCAGACCCAATGTAGGAATAAGTGTGGTAATGGACACAGAAAAGGGACTGTCAATTCTGACCCAATGTAGGAATAAGGGACCCCTATCCTACTGCCAGCATTAGTCGTGCTATTTATATGAAGATGTTGGGTTGAGGCATATAAGAAAAGGTTTCAGAGATGTCAAGAGTATCCTTTCGCCTACAGATAAATATTTCAATATACTGTATTTACCATAACATCAACAGATTAATTCATGTTTCAACCAAAAAACATATAACAAGTGAAAAATTATATAAATGAAAACATTATTATCATGAAATGATGCATACAGTTGTAAAGTTAAGTACAGTATATTTCATAGACACACATTATGACAGCATATTTATCAAAACCCATATATGCAGTAGTACAATATGGCAGCCCGCATATACAATTTATTTATATTCCCAACAATGCTACTTGTCTGTTCATTTCCTCAAGCTCATTGAGCCCCTTGTTAACCGTATTCAATGTGTATATCCATTTGCACTCTCGTCTATTCAGAGTATTATATAAGTCACCTCCTCGAGGGTTGGCTGTGATTTTTTCAATAACCCACCACTTCAGGCTGTTCTCAGAATGTTCAAATCTGCTGAAGTGGTCAACCAAAGGGGCGCCCTGAACTTTGCACCTTATGCGACTCATATGTTGTAAAATTCTGCACTTGATTTTTTGTGTGGTCTGACCCACGTACAAAAAACCGCAGGGACATCTAATTGCATAGATTACCCATGAGGTGTTGCAGTTGGTGTGTTGGGTGAGTTTATATGTCCGGTCATTGTGGTCAAAGTTATCACATTCTCTTGTGAGGGGACAAGCCTTACACGTCCCACATTTTCTGTGGCCCTCTACAGGAGGTGCACCCCAAATAGTAGGTTGACTTTCAGATTGTTTTTTGTTGGGTAACATTGATTTCACTAAGTGATCACGGATATTCCTTGCTTTCCGGAAAGCATGTAGGGGTGGTGGTATCCCCCCCAGTTCACCACTGATCAAATGCCAATGACGATTCACACACTTCTTGATGGCATTGCTTTTAGTATTGAATGTCGTCACGCAAACCAACCTTTCTTCCTTAGGTTTTTGGGTGCTTTGAAGTAAGAACTCATGGTGGTTATGCCAAGCTCGTTTTTTAGCTTTTTTAAGAAGTCTGATGGGGTAATCCCGTTCACTCAATCTCGACATCAGAATAGTGGATTCCTCCAGGTAATCCACCTTTCTGAAACAGTTCCGTCGCAACCTCAGGAATTGCCCAAAGGGCAAATTGTCCCTGAGATTGCGCGGGTGATGACTAGTATACCTAAGGAGGGTGTTACGTTCACTGCTCTTTCTGTAAAGTGTAGTATACAATTTGCCATCAGCAGTCTTTATTCGTAAATCCAAGAAACTAATGGACATAGGGTCCGATTCCAAAGTGAATTGGATGTTATTTGAACAGGTGTTAATCCAATTGTGAAAGTCCCTAAGTTCTGTTTGTCCACCCCGCCAGATTAAGAGAACGTCATCAATATACCTTACCCACAATAAAATATTATTGAGGTAAGGATTATATTGATTTTGTATGAATTTGTTCTCGTATTCACTCATATATATAATAGCCAGATTTGGGGCAAAACTCGCCCCCATGGCTACTCGGCTTGTTTGGATGTAATATTCATTTTGGAATGCAAAAAAGTTTTTTTTCATTGCAATTTCCAAAAGGCGGACAATTAAATCCGTGGGCACTCTGTGTGGGGCAGGTCTTGTGTTCAAAGCACGTTCTGCACAGATCAATGCTTCCTTTTGAGGGATGTTCGTGTATAGGGATGCGATATCCATCGCGGCCAGTATACACGTATTGCAGTCATATTCGAAACCTTCTATCAATTGGATAGTGTGGGTAGTGTCACATATATATGTTGGAGTGGCAATTGCTAAGGGTTTTGGGAACACATCCACGTACTTACACAGCGGTTCCAAAAGTGACCCACAACCCGAAATTATAGGTCTTCCTGGGGGGTCTTCTAATCTTTTGTGGACTTTTGGGAGGGTGTATATTGTGGGTGTCTTAGGGTTGTTGTTATTTAAAAACTCAAATTCATGTTTATCAATGATACCCTGTTCCAAAGCCCCCTTAGTCAATTTTTGAATTAGTTCACTGATAGTCTTTGTAGGGTCTTTTTTCAAATGCACATAGTTCTCTGGTGTTCTCAATTGAGAAAGAATTTCAGAGGTATAATTCTCCAGGTTCTGTACGACAATTGCTCCGCCCTTGTCAGCGGGCTTTATGATGATATTGCCATTATTCTTTAGGGATTGAAGTGCCATTTTTTCTTCCCGATTTATGTTATATGAGACATATTGTCTAGCAGTCAAGGTTTCATTTACATCCCTTAGCACCACCTGTTCATAGGCCAGTATCTTGCTGTCTATTGAGTGTGTTGGAGGATTAAACCTGGAGGGTGGTCGCAATCCACTACCCGAAAAAGTTGGATTGAAGTGGATCTTTTGAAAATAATGCTTGAGGCGAATTTTTCGAAAAAATTGTTGAAGTTCAACTCTGATGTTGAAATCATTGGGCATGTTGGTAGGGACAAAAGACAATCCTTTCGACAGGACCTGTTGTTCTACAGGGGATAGGCTGTAATCAGATATATTGAATATGGGGTTGTCAGATTCAAATCTCACCACTTGTACTGTTGCCGTCTCGTGTTGATCTCCCCGTGGGAGTTCTGTTGGAAGTGGGTTTGTTTCGGCCCCCGTCCTGTACCCCTGTTCCATGGGCGAGATCTCGTTCCCCTGGGTCTCCCCCAGGGACGGCCTCTCGTAGATGTACCCCACCATTGCTCCTCCTCTAAAAAAGGCTGTTCTGGATAGCATTGGTTTTGGGGGGGATGATTGGTCGTAGAACCAGCACTAGTGCTTGGGCGTTCTGAGTCACTCTCTGAGCCACTGCCCACCGATGAACCAGAAAAGGTATTATACCTCCTGTATCCACCCCTGCCCCTACTAGTCCAGCCTCCCCGTTGGTCTTTTTCAAAATATCCCTCCTGGAGGTAAGGGTACGTGATCTTTTTATCGTACGCCTTAATATCTTTTGTCACCTTTTCCAATTTAATCCCTTGTGTGTAGATTTCAAATTCCTGTATTGTTTTTTCTAACCTCTCTAAGGCTTATTTGGCATTCACAAGAGCTTTATCATCAATAATCTCTTTCCGTAAGTCGGCTATTTCCCGCGCAATCTCAGGGACAATTTGCCCTTTGGGCAATTCCTGAAGTTGCGACAGAACTGTTTCAGAAAGGAGGATTACCTGGAGGAATCCACTATTCTGATGTCGAGATTGAGTGAACGGGGTTACCCCATCAGACTTCTTAAAAAAGCTAAAAAACGAGCTTGGCATAACCACCGTAAGTTCTTACTTCAAAGCACCCAAAAACCTAAGTAAGAAAGGTTGGTTTGCGTGACGACATTCAATACTAAAAGCAATGCCATCAAGAAGTGTGTGAATCGTCATTGGCATTTGATCAGTGGTGAACTGGGGGGGATACCACCACCCCTACATGCTTTCCGGAAAGCAAGGAATATCCGTGATCACTTAGTGAAATCAATGTTACCCAACAAAAAACAATCTGAAAGTCAACCTACTATTTGGGGTGCACCTCCTGTAGAGGGCCACAGAAAATGTGGGACGTGTAAGGCTTGTCCCCTCACAAGAGAATGTGATAACTTTGACCACAATGACCGGACATATAAACTCACCCAACACACCAACTGCAACACCTCATGGGTAATCTATGCAATTAGATGTCCCTGCGGTTTTTTGTACGTGGGTCAGACCACACAAAAAATCAAGTGCAGAATTTTACAACATATGAGTCGCATAAGGTGCAAAGTTCAGGGCGCCCCTTTGGTTGACCACTTCAGCAGATTTGAACATTCTGAGAACAGCCTGAAGTGGTGGGTTATTGAAAAAATCACAGCCAACCCTCGAGGAGGTGACTTATATAATACTCTGAATAGACGAGAGTGCAAATGGATATACACATTGAATACGGTTAACAAGGGGCTCAATGAGCTTGAGGAAATGAACAGACAAGTAGCATTGTTGGGAATATAAATAAACCGTATATGCGGGCTGCCATATTGTACTACTGCATATATGGGTTTTGATAAATATGCTGTCATAATGTGTGTCTATGAAATATACTGTACTTAACTTTACAACTGTATGCATCATTTCATGATAATAATGTTTTCATTTATATAATTTTTCACTTGTTATATGTTTTTTGGTTGAAACATGAATTAATCTGTTGATGTTATGGTAAATACAGTATATTGAAATATTTATCTGTAGGCGAAAGGATACTCTTGACATCTCTGAAACCTTTTCTTATATGCCTCAACCCAACATCTTCATATAAATAGCACGACTAATGCTGGCAGTAGGATAGGGGTCCCTTATTCCTACATTGGGTCAGAATTGACAGTCCCTTTTCTGTGTCCATTACCACACTTATTCCTACATTGGGTCTGATTTGACAGTCCTTTTTCTGTGTCCATTACCGCCCTTCTCGAGCTGTCAACTCAGGAATAACAGTATTTCCAACCACAAAGTGTTTTTTATAACTTTATTCCAGTCCCTATAACTGCATTCCTACTATGTGAATATTCATGAGTCTCCTTCGCTATTTCAATCACATAATACTCCGAATCGGCAACATCGATAAATCGCCAATTGTTTCGAGTCTAAATATTGCTGCAAGTACATTAATTGCGTTATAAGTCACAACATGTGATTTATGCGCTGTAATGTGAATTACCCCTAGAATCCCAAAACGGTGGATGCGGAAGCATTCCGCGATGACTAGTCCTCTCTCTATGCACGTGACGAGAGTGAGAGGCTTTGTTATTTCAAACGCGGAAATACACGCACAAGGACGGCGTCCTTCTCCGAAGGCACAGAGAGGCTTGGATTGCATTTGTGACGACTAACAGGCGGCGAGCTGGTAATTCCTTTCCTTTTCAATTACCTTATCTCGAGCCTCTCGATACACACACTGAACCTCGTGGAAAACATAGAGTGTGACCCGTTTTTTGTTGCCTTCTTTCCGCAGATAACGATTAGGAATCATTATTGAATTACTATATATCTGCCAAGAAGCATATTAGGTAAGCGCTTCTTCAATGTAATAAGATGCAAATTTAAGCTTTAAGTCAATGGGATAATCAACATATGACTAATGGCAATCCTATCACCCATGTTTTCCCTGTAGAATCCTTGAATTAAAAATAAGGGCCCTAATCCCCCCTTTTTGTTGTGGGGTAGATTGGATTAAAACACAATCGGAATGGTCAACATGAAAGCTTGACCTTGGCACATACCTCATACCAAGGTATTTAACCCTTATCAAATTTTGAATACAATTACTCATCTTATTACTAATGTATACTGATGTTAATTAATCAATTGTAGGTATGAACCTTTGCCAGTCACACTAAAAATGAAGTATCGCCTTTTCCGACTTGAATAAGGATTTATCTTGTGGGAAGTGTGGATTTGGATCTCCTCCCTACGCTTGCTCTGTTCAGAAGGGTAAGCCAGCACCACCTTTTAGCCCTATGTGGGTTATAGGTTTTTTAAATCCTCACCACGGTTTAGTGATTTCCTAATTTTCTGTTTTAGGGTAAATAAAAAATTCCTTTGGTTGCCCCAGTTGCTCCTACAGTCCTGATGAAGACTCGTAATCCCCAGGTCTAAATCACTGTTGGGCTAAGACGAGTCGAAACGTCGACACCTTTCTTTCATAACCTTGGACCAGCTGTTTAACAACATTGTTGCTAGTGCAAAATATAGGACATATAGGTTTATGGAGTACAATGTTGTGATTTGTAAATAATATCTTGGCCAGGTTTTCAATGGGACAAATTATATGTCCAGTATTGGTTGAAAAATAATGTGAATATTTCTTCTCTTTGTTCATCACTGTGTTTTCCCTTCATCCGTTCCAACCTTTTTTGAGCACATCCTTTCTTCTTTTGCACGCTCCCTTCAGGGCAACCTATCTGTTTTTACTCACTTCAGAACATATGTAATTAGTATGAATACAAAAAATGTGAATTTAAGAATGAAAAATAAATATATATATATTTTTCTTTAACCGTGGTGTTAGGTTTTCTCTCAATATAATGTATTGATATACGATTGGACAAATTGGATATTGTTGCTCATAAAAAGGAAATTGAGTCATTGTTTGATTGAGTCACCAGTTGTAATCAATAGGCTTTGGACCATTGTTTGTTTATATCGATGTATACCCAGGTCCATGTCTTATGGGCTACCCCATTTTCTTCATGGCCATAACATCATGGACACTCACTGTATTAGCTGACATGGCTTTATTGTTTTATCAACATGTAAATCGATGTGACACTTTTTTTTTTACAATAGTTAAGTCTTGTTTATTCATTAATGTTTGCAAGTGCTTTTTGTTGATATTAACATGAGATGAAACCGGACATCAGATTCTATAAAAACTCAGGTACCTGACCATAGGGTAGAGTAACTTTGCTCTAGGACTATCTAGGTAGAGGTCAATCAGAACTGCAGTGCCAACTAACTTCAGTCAGAGGCAACAGAGTAATAGAAAGAAGTAGACATCAGCATACCTCGGATTTTGAAATCCCACACCTGAGGCTTTTTTTGGGGGGAGGGGCAGATCATCTCATTACTATTCATGAAAAAACCATGTTAGTGAGAACAAAATCTGTTTATTTTAAGTTGAAGTAAGAGCAGGTAGTATGAGTAGCTTTGTGTTCTGTTCAGTATGAAAAAGTCACTTGTGAGGGAGTACAGGAAATCTGAAAGAACCTCTAGCTGAAAAGGCAAGCAGTGTAGCTACAAACCAAGGACTTCTCTTGTGTGCCTCCTCTCATATAACTATTTCTCTTGCCTCCTCTTTGGAATCAGCATTCAGTGCAATATTGGACTTTTTTGGCGCTGCCGGCAAGGATGGATTCTGGTGATTTCCATGTTGTAACCGAAACAACATTCAGATCTAAATGTTAGTGGTGGCTTGCGGTGGAAAATATCTCTAGCTGAAGGAAAGTTGACATGCATGACAAACCCAGCAGCTTGGCTACTGTGACCTCAGGAAACCAGGCAAATCACATCTCAAATGAGGGTCATGCAGGCTTCTTTATGGACATTATCTTACAAGCAATCAAGTCATTAACATCTGACCTTAGGAAATGTGATAGATAGGCCAACAAAAGTTGAGGGCCGCATTTCAGAGTTGGGAGACGTTCTCGAAGTGTTGCTGGAAATTGTAGCTTTTTGACAATGACATTTCAAAATTATCAAAAACTAAGAAGAAAGTGCAGATCTGCAGGCATGAGGTAATGATCTCTGCTTTATAGCCTTTCTAAAAGGAGTGGAGAGTACTCATCTGAAGAGAATCCTGTAGAGGAGGCTTTGCAACATTATCTTTTCTGTAAGACTTGCTCATTTTGTGTAGTGGAGTGAGCACATAATGACCTTTATGAAATATCCCCTCTCAGGTTTCACTTAGGTGAATCCTAGCTCAACTTCTTCAGTGTAAAGAGATAAAGGGCTCAATTTATATAACAGAGGGTGATCCACCCTTCCACCATGAAGATGGAGTAAATTACTCTTTACCTGTGACTGACAGACCACCTGCCAAATTTATAAATGCATTTTTATCTTTGAAACAGGACTACGTCGGCTGTATGACAAAACTTTGGGAAGACGCCGCTGCGAGATATATTTAAACATAAAAGGGGCATGTCTTGGCCCTAAACTTTGCGACGACCTAAATTAACATAGTAAATGGACATAGTACACAAAACGCGTGACTCGGCCGTCTGCTTTAAAGAGGATTACTACTCTTATAGAATCTACAGTGCAAAGATGGTTCAAACACCAGAGACGTGGATACTTCTATATAAAGTCGGTGCTTCCACATGCAACACGATAACTAAAGCCTTGAAAAAGTTTCAAAGAAACGAAACACGTGTGGGCTGCCGGTTCAACGCCTAAAAAGGAGGATTGTCACATCAAGCTGTCTATTCCTATCACATTGCTACTGTATTTTACCTTTAAATGTATGTATTAAAAAGGAAAATAAAATGTGTGTGCCATATTTATAATAAGTTGTCATAGCTAGAACAGAATCAATGTCCTGCTGGTATTTTGAAATGTGTTAAATAATCATATGAATTGATACTATAATTGTACTAGAGTGCCGAGGTTGACATCTCTATTCTACGTCGGAAGTATGCAGTGCTGTAGCAAACAGTAGTTACTTTTTCTTTAAAAAAAGAAAATCCTAAAATTGGATTTTCCTTTTTGAAAGAAAAAATGTAATGCTCCCCTCGCCATGGGGGTCTCCTTCCCTGGCCGGGACGACACAACTACATGTCCACCTGGGTACAATGGGCAGGCAGACATGCAGCAATTTCTGCTGTGGTGAAACTGAAGGTCCGACAGCCATTAAATTGGGCGGGTGCTCCTTCATATTGGTGTTGTGTATACTCTGTCGCAACGGAGTATACAAACCGACAAAATATAAATTGGACCAAAGTCCTGAAATCAGTGCAGGGAATAGGCTCAGTCTTCTTTGACACAAAATGGTTTTTCCAGATTATGCAACGCAGATTCAACATCAACTGAAGTCTTTTGGAGTATTTAACAAAAACTCTGAGCAATTTTTCCATTTAAGTCCTTTTCTTTGAAGGACTGGAAGCAACATGAGACTGGGTTGAAGAGAAGAGTTCTGCCACCAATCACATTTCACTGCTGCTCTACCTAAAAAAGTGCTAAAGTATCCAGAAAGGATGTCACTCATGACTCAACAATGTAGACTTTCTGGAACTTCAACACACAGGAAAGGCTGTTTTGGACTCGTACCTTATGGAGACAAAGAAGTGGATATGAGAGAGAAGTAATCTGAGACTAAACAGTTTGGCCATTCAGATCATCCCATGTGATAACATTTTATCTGGAATGAATTACCCTAAGCTTAGACATAACTGGGACGAGTAACATGCCTTTGCAGGCCTTCACATGAGGCGCCTGGCTAGACAGGAGTTAGACTCACTCTAATTGGAGGCAGGTGATCTACTTTTCATCATTGCCCATTCAGTAGCTCTTACTCACAGTCCCTGTCTGATACAATGATAATTGATATTCTTTGTCTAAAGGCGTCTTGGGTACTAGATGTTGTCCCTGTGACCTTGGCTTATTAGCTGTTATGTTGGAGGGGTATTTGAAGGAAAACCTAGAGTAGAAGATGCACACAGCTAATCTGCTGTCTGGTTGGAGGTCATTTTACTGTTTTGAGTTACGTAACAGATGCTTCAATGTTAAGTGTGTAGTTTTGGGGGAGATTTTAGCTCACTTTTCAGTTATGACTGGTGCACTATATGTTCATTTTATATGACACTTTCCTACATTTTGAAAGCAAGGGAGAGATCAGGGCTGATGTAGCACTATCAGGTAACCGGTTACAGTCAAGTTCCTTATTTGAAATGTCAACAGCCTAATAATATGATTAAGAGGGGAGGTGTGCTGAATGATGCAAGTGTAGCTCAGATGCCCTAATAACACAGCCAACACATTTGTGGAACACCAAGGGCCTGATTACAAGTTTAACAGTGTGGAGGCAGGCCCAACATGCTGCCGCACAGCCAATCCTGTGGTCGGCCACCCGCCAGATTACAGGTTAAACTCATGTTTGGTGGGCTTTTTTTTTGGTGGGTCCCATAGTGGTGTAGGCACCACAATGGGAACGCCAACAACAGTTCCAGCACAAAGTACTGTGTGCACACAGAGGGACAGGGGGGGGGGCCTGGAGGGCCCCTTTTGTTTCCACTCCATCAGGATTTTCATAGAGCAGGAACCGCAATGAAAACAATGGCAGAGAGAAAATGTAGAATTGCTTAGTGGGACAACGGTGGTCCAGCAAAGCATATTGTGGCCTCTGTACCACAGCACCACCTCCAGGGAACTGTGGTTCCCTGGTGATGCCGGTGGTCCAATGGCGGCTCCACTGCCTGAGTTTTAATCTGGTGGTCAGGAGACCACTGTGCCCCCACGATTATGGTGGTCCTTGCACCACGAGACTCGTGATCAGGCCCCAAATGTAGGTTTCAGGTACTATGGATGTGGCTTGACTGTTTAATCAGGTGTTTAATGGTATCTGGGCCCTGGAATTGGATGACCAAGATGTTTAGGAATGTATGTATACAACTGACCACTTCAGCTACTGTGTTTCTAATGCCACAGGGCCTCCGCTTGGCATTGCTCCCTACAGTTGTAGGAGTAGACTGGTTAGAACACTTGATAGATGTGGCCCTCCAGTCATTTACCTTAAGGTAAGACACCTCTTGTGGCTTTTTGTAACTAGTTATGACATGAAACATGTTTTTATGTTAGAGCAGCAAAAACAATGAAGCTTAAAGTGACAAAGCATGGCAAGTGCAATCAACAAAATGCTAGGATCTACTGAGGCTTTCACAATTGGTGCTAGAATGACACTCTAAGGGGCACATGCATCAATCTACGATTTTGCATTTCCTAAATAGCGAAAATTAAGGAATCGCCATTTAGGAATTGCAAAATCCTATGCATCAAGAAATCCAATTTTTTTTTAGGATTTCTTACATTTCGGAATTTGCGATTCCTTAATTGCGAATCGCAATTAAGGAATGGCATTACATTGATTCCTATGGGCCTAGAGGCCCATAGGAATCAATGCCGTTTTGCATTTCTTTTTTTAGGAAATCGCAATTTGTTGATGCATTGCAAGGGTGCAGAGGGGGGTCCAAAGGACCCCCCCTGCACCCCTGAAATGTATTTTAAAGTGCATGTTTCACACACACATGTCCTAAGGACATGTGTGTCTGTAACATGACACTTTTAAAAATGCATTTTTGTGCTTTTTGAAACAATTTCGCAAATTAACACGAGGGTCAACCTCGTGTTAATTTGCACTTCCTATTTCAGAATTCGCATTTAAAAAAAAATGATGCATTGCATTTAAGGAATCGCACAAATGCGATTCCTTAAATGCATTCGCATTTTTAGGAAATGCAAAAAAAAGCGAATTTTGAAAAATTGTTTCATGCATCCCAAAAACGTATTTAGGAAGTGCAAACGGCCGAATTTACCGATTCGCACCGTTTGCACTTCCTAAATAGGTTGATGCATGTGCCCCTAAATGCATTGATTCCCAAATATGAATGATAAACTTAACCCCCTGGTAGAGGAGTCCGAGTTGTACGGGGCCCAATCAAAATCATGACATATAATGCTCCTTTTTTGCATTGAGCTGCGACTTGTCCGGATATAGGACAGACCCCACTTTAGGAATCTGGCTTGTATCTCCTTGGAGACAGACCCCACTTTGGGAATCTTGCCAATTTCTCCTTGAAAAACATCCCTTTGACCATGTTGTGTTCAGCTCTCTTCCCTCCTTCATGGCAATGCCTGATAAGTTGTGCACAACACTGAATCATAGTTCTGATCATTAAGTTAGCACACTTTTCCTTTTCACTCTTTTTCAACCTCCAGCTTACAGCCTTTAACTTTGGATCTTTATTTTTTCACCTTTTTTCTTCCTAGCAGTTTGGCAGGAAGAGATGCTTCACTTTTTTGATGTAGCCACAATCAATTGAGTGGCGTAATATCCTCAATATTTGAGGTCAGCATTGTAATTATATAACTTAACAACATTTTCAGAGAAGCCACCAAACCAGTGGTAAGGTAGGTATAACATTTATATCAACAAGTTCAGTACTATGTGCATCATTGTACCTACCATTTACGTGCACTGGAGTGAAATAATCAGATTGTGCAGCTGTGGTCAAAAAATACAAAGGAGTCAGAGTACTGAATTCATCTTTTCCAGTAATTGAGATTTACTATATGCATACTTCATATAGCTAACTCATGGCTTACATTGGAGAGTTACTAATTCTGGACCACAGGATATAGTTATTGTTTTTCTGGGGTAGACTCAAAGTGAAAATAATAGTCATATTTAATCACTGGACGACAATTTTCAAACATCAAGGACAATGTTGTAGACGGTGATGGTCAGTGTTGCCACAAGTTGAGTTCTGAATTATCCGTTCTGGGCTCATACACATAACTAACTGTTTTCATAGAAGGAGACCTTGCAAGACCCCTTTATATTGCACTATTATATTTTGTGTAAATGCTTATTGATTATACACTATATTTTGAGTGGGTCATGTGGTCATCTCACCACTAATTAACCTAGCCCTGGACTTGAACTAAACATATAACATTGTGAATTTGCTAAAAAATATTTGTTTCAATTGTTGGCATAAAGTGTCCCACATAAACTTTGTCCTGATGAAACTCCGAAGTGGACTTCATGACCAAAATGCCCCAGACACTACGACACTCAGACAGGGTCAATTATATGTCTGTGTTCAGAAAGAGCTCTAAATTGCAATAATTTTAAAATCCAGTTCATCAATACAGATTGCAGTCATTTGCCATTTGTACATACACGCTTTCACATATAGTCGCTGTGTTTCTCTCATTGGGTGATCACTTGGGACACTGAGCACTTTCTCCTTGCTCCATCTGCCTATGTTTTATGAAGAGTTTTCAATGAGTATTCCTGTAAATAAAGGGGTTAGCTCACTGAACTGATAATGACACCTTAAAAGGTGTGTAGTAATTATTTTGCTGTTATTTATATTTTTGTTTCTTCAATGAGTCCCTTGTGAATAATTGTTTCCTATGCTTGTATTGACCCAGGTTCCACTTTTATATTGGGACGCTAACCGAAATCCTGCCGCAGCCTTTTTTCCATCACAAATTTCATGGGTGTTGATGAATGTAATGAATAAAATTGCTCCTTATGTTATTTTATCATAACAGTACCAGTGCCTGGGAATTTTTGCCCTTCTACAGTCTTCAGAAAATGTTTTAAAAATACATTACAGTTGATAGAATTCTTGGACACATCTGTTTCAAAGAAGTATATTGAAGAAAAATATTATAAAGAGATTATCTAACATGTCCTCCTGTTTACCTGCTTCGACTTTTTAAACCTAAGGTCAGAAGGGCTCCAATTCAGATTCAGCTTTGCTGAAACTGATCCGGAGCCCTTATTTTCGACCGACTCGTTCCCAGTTTCAATCCACCAAGAAAAGAAACCGTTAGGGCTGACCGAATCGGATCCGGAAGGCATTCGGACAGGACGAGCCTTTCCGGAGCCGATTTTTACAGCTCTATGGGCTTGGTTTCTGAACAAGAGAGTACGATGACCGATTCAAACAGCCTTTTCGATTCAGTTTGCCCCGTACAAAACAGCTACCCGAATAGTTCTTTTGGGACCTGTAGGAGGCTCCTGTCCACCCATGGCCCTCCGGATTGGGCCCGAATCGGTCCAGTCAGTGGCGTCACTAGGGTTGGTGTCACCCGGTGTGGGTAACTCATGGTGTCACCCCCTCACGACTTACCGCATGGGCTCGAGTCTCGGCAATGACACTGAACATCCTGCGATTCTACGCAAATAACTTAATCTCCCCATGCCTAACAAAAAATAAATGTGTATTCATGTAATGCAACTGGTGCTATGTAAAGCAGTATGATACCCGATTCGGGTCAAGTTCGCGTTATATAAAACGCTGTATGATATCCGATTCAGGTCAAGTTTGCGCTATATAAAACTCTGTAAAATAAAAAAATAAAAAGTAATATTACTTAACCCGTATTCTGTCGGCTTCAACCACCCCGCCCCCCTGCTCATATCTGTGCAAGCCGGTACTGGGTTTAACTCGTGAATGCACAGTACCATAGCTGCCAAGGTTTCCGATTGCTAATGTGTGACATTTTCATAATTGCAGTGTAATTATGAGTAACATTCAACTACTATGAGTGACACTTTCTCGCAAGCAAAATCAAGCAATGAAGAAGTGCTAAACATATAAATAACAGACATTACACCCATTTGGGCAACGAAAAACTCAGATCTTAAAACTGCTGTAAAGTGGTAGAAATGGAAGGGCACTAACCCAGTAAAAAGCAGTAGCTCACAGATAATCCTCATAAAATACAGTTTTCCTACTCCCCTTTTATCCTCTTTCTTGCTTTTTCCCTCCTTCCCATTGTCTCATTTCCCATTTTCCTCTCTAGTAAACTTTTTCTTCCTCTTTCCTCACTCAAAAGGTAACAGTGGTAAAACGGGTTAGCCATGTGGCATCATTTGGGATCAAAGCGGGCATGATGTTACTTCCGCTACCCCAGACCTTTGGACTCACACTTTATAAAACTTCCTCTGTATGCTAATAGCACCAAGAAGCCTTATTGATCCAGAGCCCCTGTGCAGGCGTCTCTGGAGGGCGAAAGGGCGCTATAAGCTGCCATCGACCCTGGCTTACTTTAGCACCTCGTTCGGAACACAAACACAGCTGCCCACGTGCAGCTATTAATGTATAATTGGTCTAGTTACTGCCAGACAAGGTGATCAGGAAGGTGCATCTAAACCTGCTCGAGCAATGTACTGTAAAAAAACGTCTCTGGAGCATCCAGGCAAGGAAGCACTTTCCTGGCTCCATTCATTAATTGTATTGCCCCTTTTCTGCAGTCTTGGCCACGGTGCCCTGCCCCACTTTAAGTACAGATAGGTCAGTTGCCCTCGCTGCCTGCATCCTCCGACCGCTGGTGTGTGATTGTGAAAGCTGCCGCCTGCTATAGCATACGTTCTAATTAGGTTTTGCAAGGTACAGGTGATGGCGATTGCGCATTTAAACTTGTGGCGCAGCAAATAAAACAAAATGCTGCACAACCATTCAATGTGGCCCAAAAAGCTGCCACTTTGGTGTAATATTTCCGAAACGACCGTCCTGTGCACAAGACCCAGCAAGGCCTGCAGGCAGCCAAAATAAACTAAAGCAGAAACCACAGACCCGCACAGGTACTGGCCTCTCGGAACTCCGGCAGTGCCGGCCGGGGTAATACCGCGCAATCAGCACAGTGCGACTACCCTTCAGCCCCCTAAACACAGCACAGTTATTCCCTGGAGTCTTGGAATATTTGTTGGACAGCCTCCTTCCCTGGCATTTACAATTCAGGGCGGCGGTGACTCGGCAGCGCCAGAGGCCACTCAGATGCCATGCTTAGCAGCGTAAACAGATTGGTGTCACCCCATGATGGGGTGACACCCGGTGCGGGCCGCACCCCCCGCACCCCCCTAGTGACGCCACTGGGTCCAGTGGGGGTAACCATGGTTACCCTCTTCCAAACCATGCACAGTGTGGCAGGCACCATGGGGTACCTGCCACAGGGTGCACGATTTTCCCCAACCACCCCTTTCTTCAATGGGAGCCTGTGTTCACGGTCAGAATAGAGGCTCCCAATGACGTCAATGGGATTCCAACCGAAACGCATACGGATGCATCATAATTGTTCAGTCGGACTCCCCCAATCCGAATCGTACAGAAAGCATTCCAGAACTGAGACTGCCGGTATGCTTTCCGAACAAGATTGGAATTAGGCCCTAAGTTGCTTAGCCTCTGCTACAAAACTTTGTCTGGAAGCAAAGTGATGTAGGCACTTAAATGTCACACATAAGGTTTGAGAAATAATGCAAAACTACACAGGAAGGAAATGAAGCAAGCATTGACAATCTGAAACATGATCTCTCTTTTTGTAGAGCAAGGATGGCATGAATCACAGTGGTCTGGTTCCTTTCAGTTTCTCCAGCAGATTTGATCAGAGACCATAATAAAGGGCCTTACAATAATCTCAACAGGAACTGATCGCAGCTCTAACTTCTTAAGAAGGGTTCTTAACACCTTGACTGCTACAGTAATTCCCGCTCGGTGCTGAAGTCTTCAGATCCCCATTGTTCATGACGAGCTCAGCTCGTCATAAGCACACGACCAGTGTACTGCATGACGAGCTGAACTCGTCATGAGCAGGGAAGGGGTTAAAAAACAGCAGTGGAAATTTTGGCTTATGCCTTGTCATATTATAGAAACAGATCAAAGTTATTGACTGGACTGATCGTCTTAGAGAGGCTTTTGCATCAAAGATAAACCTAGTATTTTATCAGCTCAGCTTATTTTAATCAAAATATTTTGATATCTCAAGGGATTGGATTAATGGTGTAGATTTTATTTAATCCACAATTATCTCAGTTTAAGTTTTATTATCTGGATATAGTTTATAACATTTAGTTGAGAAAGTCCTGTTGTTTGACTGTCTGCATCATGACTACAGCCTAAATCAAATTGTGACCTTAAGTTTCATTGAATTAGACAGGGCAAAGGGATGATCCCCAGGGAATGCCATGATTAACATTACTTGGGTTGGAGAGGGAGGACCATAACATTACCTGGAACTAATTGTCAAATAGAATCGAATGATACCAATTAGTGTTTGAAGCTCCTGAAGGATTGAATGGTCCACAGTGTCAAAGGCTATCAAGAGGCCCAGCAAGACTAGAATAATCCACTTCATCCATGAATCAAAGCCTATCATCACAAAAATGGGTATTAGTTATTAGGATGCATGAAAAGTATATCTTAAGTCAAAGGTCTTTAAACGTTTTTGCCGCGGAGTCCCACTGCACAGAGTATGTTTGTGTCAGGCCCTTTTCCAACTTTGGTGGATGGGGATATCAAATATTATTATGATGACAAAAGTATTTTAAAACACTGGCCAAGTGGAGATTGTACTGGGGCAATATAGAGACAGGACATTGTCCCTCCTTGTTCTTTCCTTTGTCTATTCTCTTTTCATTGCCCTCTTGGTATATTCATCAGAAATATAGTCCGCAATCCAGTTAGTTTCATCTTGAGTCATTATACCCTTGTACTGCCACAGCCTACATTACAATCCTGATATACCACACTTTTGCTTTCTCCCATCACTTGTAATTTATCCCCAAAGTGTCCACTGTGTACGTAATGTCAAACTTTTTCATCACTGTGCACCTGTCACATTACTGTCAAGATCTTCTGCTACTGTCCACCAAGTCAAGCAATGGTTGCTGTCCCATTAGAGTCCACCTCTCTCCTAAAACTGTTCCTCTGCTCCTTTAGTAATCACCTCTGTCACTGACTAACTCACAGGTAAATGTCCACCTCTCATATCATTGCCAGATAGATAGACAGACAGACAGACAAACAGACAGACAGACAGATAGATAGATAGACAGACAAACGGACAGTCAGACAGATAGTTAGATATGGATGTTGTAATACAGAGGACGTGGTATAATTCAAACTTCAATTATCATAACATAAAGACCAGTCATATAAAGGAAATGTCACTTTATTTTTTTGCAATACAACAAGGTCAAATATAGCAGTAATAATAAAATAGGCATAAAATCAAATCACAGCCCATGACAGAGTACATAATTTTAAGCAACTACAAGCAAAAGTAAGAATATTAGTACACAGCAGTAAAATTAAGCATATCTGTCCTTTGAGCAGGTGAATTATGCTTTAGTGCAGTGGAGCATAATGTTTTATTTCATTTGCATTTTCATTTCATCACAAACAATGTCCAGACTGGGATGTTGCCACTTTGGTTTGGATAAAAGTACAATACTTTTCGGACAGTAGTTATACTACAGATTTGATTCCACATCTTCTTTCATCTGCTAAAAGAACAATGAATCACTACAGCAATACAAAATTAATCATATACATACAGAGACAGTGCATTGCTTGGTTTGCCTGTTCATGATTTTGTCTTTTTCTTGCGAAATCTAATACTTATTAATTTTGTTGTGTGTACAATAAATCACTGAAACTCTAATTTTCTATTGTATTTATGTTTAGTATATGTTTTTGTACTTGATACTCTAAGCATGCATTTTTGTGTAAGGTAAGCAACAATTGACCATGGGTTCAACTCAAAGGTTGAACTTCCTGTTGTACAGGTCTATTAAAATATTTTCAGGCAGTTATGAACCAGTGATGTCTTTCGTCAGTTAAGAGATCTTGGAAGGCTGGTATATATTTCCAGCTTTAAAAAGCCTGGCAAATTAGAAGCTGGGCACAAAAAAGCAAAGCAGTCTTTAAAGGGGTATGGAGTGCTAGCTCGGTGCCGTTTTCACAAGCGATTTTGCCCAACCTGTCATTTAATTAGCCTTAACAAAACTCCTTGTAATTATAGACATTTTTATTCAAAATAAGATCTTATTATTATACAGGTTTCTCTCATTTTTGACTATATACAGAAGTGCAAAAAGTCAACCTGCTCCCTATACTTTCCCAACATGCTAAACTGCAGCATAATCAACCCTCAATAGTATGCACACTCTCTTTAAATTGTGTAACGTAAACTTTGAACATTTGGATTATCAATAATGGTCTCTTGATGTATTGATTATGCAGCTTATTAATAACATTGCCTGATATTCAGGGTTTTTAAACACATTTAAACAATATTTTAACATTTGAAATGGATACAGTAGAAAATAAACTTTATTCTAATATCTATGATCTAGATTATTTTATAATTACTAATTACAAACAAAATAGTTCATCAAAATATTACACAATTGTCTGCCAGAACTGCTGCCACTGCAACATCTTAACATCTTTCCTTTCAATGATTATATAACTATAATATATCCATATAAAAGATTTTTGCTTTTCTAAAGAAAACCAGACAAGAACAAACAATGACTGACATTCTTACACTGTAATATAATTCAGTAAAATATAAATCATTTAGTTAACAATACGAATATTCATATGACACTACATGTAAATTCAATACTGAGTATGCTATAAAGAAAAAACACATTTTTATTACATTTTTTTATTTTTAAAAAGTCTTTAGTAAAATCTACTTAAACAAAATTTTATAAACTTAAACTGTATTCAAACTGTAATAGAAAACAAAAACATTCTAATAAATGTAAGAAAGTTAAATTTAACAAGAAAAACAACTAATGTTGTATCATGTAAGTAACTACAGTTACATATGAAGTCACCTATACTTTCTTAGCACATTTGAAATTACATAGCTATGGGTTTTTACCCATATTGTAATCTAAGGCTTTAATGGATGCACAGTACAATCAGTAATTTCAAAATATCAGTCTGAGACTATGTCGCCTGACACACACTTAAACACTTGCAGGTTTGTAACTGGGCTTTTATTCCTTCAGTTCTGAGCTGCACTACAGGATCCCTAGTCCTCACCTCAGCTATTTCATAACTACCTCAACAAAGCTGAAGTAGTCTTAACTGTCTGCAACTTCAATACCAGGATAAGGAATTCCTTTGGATGAACCCATTATTTTACATTAATGCACATCTCTCATTGCTATTTAAAAGGCTTTCTAAGGCTATAAGTAATTTAATTGAACAAAAAAAGTATGGCATCAAGGTCACACCAGATTGTAACCCACTGCAAATTTATATTTGAATTTTAACACATGCATTAGGTGTTTTGGTTTGTCAAACATCTGAAGCGGGCGATTTTTCTATCTGTTTAGAGTCACTCTCTTGAAGTGTGACTTTGCTGAAACATATTTGAAAACATAAATCTCTGCAACATATATAAATTCAAAAACCTTTTGGCAAATGCCATAAATAGAAGCAAATTAACGTTCCCTCAACATGTTAAAATCATAATATCTCAGAAATTGATTTTAGCTTTCTTTATCAGACATCCCACAACAATTTCTAAAGTAAACTTTTTTTCAATAAAATTGTATCTAGGAGGTATGACCTGATCTATTGTGCTCACTTTTGGTGCAGTGAAGTAACATTACCATTTCTGAGACAAAGATTTCACTAAAATATGGTGGTTTCCTTATATTGATTATCAGTAGCAATATGCAACAAAAAATGTATCTCTGAAAATAATAACACTGCAGGAATAACACTAGTTTTATTAAGAGTCTATGGCACTTAATGAAAATGAATAACAACGTTGTACTTAAAGCTTTGAGGTGCTCTTAAGTAAACACAGTTGTGGGTTTGCTTGGCACATTCATTTCTGTCAGATACTGCTCTTACAACCTCTTGAATCTATCAAATTAAAAATATCACCATTAGACAAAAAATATTGGTCATGCACACTCTCGTCAATAATGGCAAATGTAAATACAAGGTGCACCTTTTTTATTTTGTAAACCTTAATAAAAATGAAATTAATCTAAAACTTTAGCTTGGTATACCCACGTACCAATATATATTAATTCTGTCTTACAGCACAGTCTGTCTTTGTGGGGCATGACATGAATACAGTGTGTATATCATGTATTAGGTATGCATTTTAAGATATGCATTATGTAGTTCTTTCCTGCTGTACATGCTTCAGTTGTAGAAAAGATAGACCATAAGGTACATTTAAACAAGAAGTTCACCTCAGCACAAACACCAGTTCAATATATAAAGTATATACTCTAGTCAACAGTGTGCAGCAGATATCCACATTTTCTTTTCCAGATGGCATGCAATAGGTGGATGTCTTACTGCTGAGGGATTTGTATGTTGATTGAAGGTATACACAATATGGCTAATGATCTTGTCCTGTAGCTTAACCAAACAAACTGTTCCTTGTTTTCTTATTCCTTGTAATCTAAGAATGGAAATGTAGAAACAATGAGCAACTGATTTTTCTCACCTTAAAAACACATCTGCAAATACTTTCTGATTTCTGTGAAAAAAGTAAATTTTTAGGAGGATAATTTATTGAAACATTGTTTTTAAATATGCAGTAATTAATCCTAGTGTGCTACCATCCTGTGACTATTTCTAAAGCTCTCTCTTCACCAGATTCCCCATTTAAAAATAGTCTATGCTTAAACTTCTCACCCAAAATCATGTTGGACTCCACACTTCATACTATTACTATCTTCTCCAGTGAATGTCTCTGGTTAATGATAGATAGATAGATAGATAGATAGATAGATAGATAGATAGATAGATAGATAGATAGATAGATAGATAGATAGATAGATAGATAGATAGATAGATAGATAGATAGATAGATAGATAGATAGATAGATGGATAGATAGGATAGATAGGATAGATAGGATAGATAGATAGATAGATAGATAGATAGATAGATAGATAGATAGATAGATAGATAGATGGATAGATGGATAGATAGGATAGATAGGATAGATAGGATAGATAGGATAGATAGGATAGATAGTCCAAATGAGATTGTCAAAGAGATTGATGGAAATGGACATATCTGGAAAGATTACTAGTTTTTTTGTCCTCCTCTATCTTGCAACTGGAAAGCGGCAGGAATATGTGCTTTCTTCCTATACCCAGCAAAGCCCAGGATATGCCATAGTACCTTTAACCTACTCTGCTCACATCAGTGAACACTATGGAATATCCAGTGTAGGAGCACAATCTCCACCTTGTTTCATGGTAAGACATGGAGTGATGAACATCGTTGTGATTTCCAAATACTTTTCTCCTTCAACATTAATCATTATAGCCATAAGGACACTGCAAACAAGAAATGCAGATTATACAATAGGCTGCTGAAAGCGTTTTCATAATAGAGGGTTATGAGGAATGACAGGTGGGTTCATAACGTTTTTTGTGTTTCCAGCTAAAGCAGGAATTGTTTGCGTTCAACTGGTTAGGCTTCTGAAAAGTCTATGCTCCTTCTGGAGAGGATTCCCCAGTTCACATAATCTCGATCCTACCACTTTCAGTAAACTGCCTCAAAATCTGGAAAATCTTCATTTCAAGATTAGCAGTTTGCATTTGTTGATTGACCCAAAGTGTGCCGCAGGTTGTTGAAGTTGGAAGAGGCCTGATAAATATTTGGAAGTTTTTTCATTAGTTGCTTTCTGGTTTGTATACTGTTGAAACAGCTTGACAAATATGAAGTATCAATCAGAGTAATTTATCATGCTGTTGAGAAAACCTTTTGTATGGCCGTAAGGAAATATTTTAGATGGGCTAAACATCAAGGTAGACTGAACTTTATTTATACTAATTTAATTTATTTTCTTAGTATTTTATCTCTAGAGATTGAGCTACTGACAAATGAAGAGCCTTACAATTATAACTGTGCATAGCAGAAAAAGTAGAAAGTAATAAATATACTTTATAAATTTGTACTTTTTTACTGGTTCGCTATCATCCTTTACAAGGACTGTCCATATTTAACCCACTTACCTCTGCAAATACACTGGGACCTATTCAAAATGGCATTTTTGAGTCTGTAAAGCAGTAATGCTGTAGTAGTTCTGCACACATTGCAGTTTTACTAATGGGGAGTTGGCCGTTTTGGGGCTAATTCATAAAGGTATGTAAAAGACTATTCCTGTAGTAGTACTTCTTGGATTCAAGTGTGCTTTTGTGAAGCAGCCCCAATGTCATTAGCCTGGGGTCACACGATGCCCTTAGCTCATGTTCCTCTCTTGGAAAAACAATGAGTTGACCATTTCTTAGGAGAGTTTGTATCAAAAAGTTGCAAGAATAATTTCTGTTGTACAAAAGATAAAACAGATGAAAGGCAGGGTGGTTGATTGTACTGAACTGCTGCCCCCGAGTGGAAAAAAGAGAGATACATTCGCATGATGCAACAAAGACTGGACTCTTTGATCTACAAAATGTTTGAGGCTGAAACTATAATTAGCACACTGAAAGTAAACCACGCAAAGCCTGCCCTAAAACAGTGAGTACAAGTGATTCAGATGAAGACATTCCAAGTAAATAATATCACAGTTCTTGAAAGACCAGTGGATGCCAAAAGAGGAAACATGGTAAATTATGCTAAGCCATCCTTTAAGGATATACTCGTCTCAACCCAGCATTTTTGCTAAATTCTGGTATAGAGAACGGTCTGATGGCTGAGGCTTAAACTCACACTAAGGTCCAATTAAAGGTATTGTGGAAACAATGTTGATGTTAGAATCCAGAAATGACTGTCAATAGCAGTATGAAACAAATAAACTAAGGGCCTGATTTAGAGTTTGGTGGATGGAATGTTGATCACAAACATGACGGTTATCTAATCCCACAGGATATAATGTACTTCTTAGATGGCGGATGAGATACCCGTCACATTTGTGATGAAGTATCCTATAGCACAGACTCTAAATCAGAAGGCAGCAATAGGAAAGCACCAAACTGAATATGCAGTGCTGTACTTCATAAATTTAATTGCATCAAAGATTGAGATTAATGTAAATAAATCCATCTGTTTTCATGAAATTTTGTTGAACAGCAGCTGTGGAATATTAGATTGTTTGGGTCCAAGAGAAAAGCCATGCTAATCTAAATTTACCAGTGACATTCAAAATGAAGAATATCTTATACAAATGTGTGTTGGAAATTAAATTAGAGTCAGTGGTTTATGAAGTACCTAGATATTGGCACCTCTGATCAAGATAATGGAGACCTTATGACGATGGTGATAGGTCACTCATTTCCACTGGAGGATACTCTATCTAATCACAGATTCCTCACCTTTATAACATACCCAGGTACCAAGCTAGGTTCACAGAACTTCAAAAGCAGTGCTCCAGCAACAGAAGGCATTGTGCGGCTCTGAGTTGGCTCACTAGAACCCTGGAAGTGACAGAGCGGAACTGCATATACACAGGTTCTGATCTCATGCCATTTCAACACCCTAGGATGCAAAGGGCGGAGGCCACTCCACAGAATAGTAAGGTGAAAAGGCAGGGAAGAATTGCAGCTTGATAAAGCATTGATTAGAAAAAAGTGTTAATGAAGGTCTGCAAGTTATTCTTCTGAGGGATACTTCTAACTGCAGATTCCTCATCTTTATACTAGATACCAAAGCAGTACGTCCCAGAGGTGGAAGGTCTGAGAGTGAACTGAGACCAAAAAGTTGTGCAGAACAGAGGAATCAAAGTGACCTCCTTGTCGGACCTGGGTGTTTAGGCAATAGTGCATTGTCCATTGTGTAGTGACACCCATGTCACAGCCTGGAATACATCAAGAACAGACGAACCTATGTGAATGCTGTTGGAGAGGCCTTGGCCCTGGTGTATTTGGGTCTCAGACCCTTGTAAGGCTACTTGTTTTACAAGTATATAGCAGATATTAATGCAGAGGGCAATACACCTTGACAGGGTTCTCTTTTGTAGAGCTCCACTTTTCACCTGAGAAGCAGACAAAAAGCTGAATATCTACTTAAAGAACTTTCAAAAAACCAATTTATAAGATCAATATGGGTGATGGAGTTTCTCTTCTATCAAGCGATGCAGCAGGGAGGAGAATGCTAGGAAGGTGATTGATTGACCAACATGCAAGACCATCACAACCTTAGGGAAAAGAGTCACCCGCATTCTCAACACCAGCTGTTCCAGGAAGAAAGCAGCGTAGAGTGGGTGTACAGGTACCACCTATGGCTCACTCCGTTTGCTGATGTAATGGCAATAAGAAATACTGTTTTCAAAATATAGAGCCTTAAGGAGCAGCTGTGCTTAGACTTGAAGGGCATGTACATAAGGAATGTAATGACTAGGTTAAGCTGATCAAAAATGGTTTGGGAAGTAACATATGTGCTAAACCTTTTAATAAAATGTAACACAGCTTGAGACTTACATAAGGACAGTTGGTCTGGTAAACACAGATAGACTGAAAGGGCCTAAAAGTAACCTTTTACTATGTCCATTTCAAAGTGTTTCTGGGCTAAGCAGAGAACAGATAAAGAAGGATGGAAAGTTGAGCTTGTCATCTGCTGGTGTTTTGGGTACCACAGTAGACTAAAAAAGTTGCCCCATAGACCAGTGAATATGGATTTTAGGAAGGGTGTTTTGCAGCAAGGATAACAAACACACCCTTAGTGACAATGTAAACGCACCTAGCTGCCATCATTCAGTCTCCATGCATTTAGTTGTATACTGTGGATATTTGGATGCAGCACCCTGCCCTGATGTTGAAGCAGGATGTCCTCATGAAGTGGAAGACTTCTTGGATGCAAATACTTAGGCTCTGTAGCTCTGGCAACTCCAACCTCCTGACTCAGTCTGGGGCAATTAAGATGATTTGGGCCCTTTTTCCTGATCTTCAGAATGTTTGCAGGAGTTGCTTGGTCCATTGAGTTGGAATGAGTGTCCTAACATGGGCTTTGAAGTAAATGCCAACATGCAGAATTGCTGATGTGTGTCAACAGTGGCAAACAGATCTAGCCAGGGCTCCCCAAGAGCACAAAGATGCCCAGCACAACCTCGCGATGCAGACATCACTGATCATCTGACAAATAATGCCTGCTCAGTTTGCTCTGGCATTCAGGGACCAAGCTAGGCGGTTGAGGACAAGAAGGAGGTTTGTTGTTCCAGCCACCTCCATAGGCACAGGGCCTCCTGGCACTAGGCCCAGGACTCAGTTCTTTCATGTTTGTTGCAGTACCACAGCCTGGTAGTATTGTCAAAGAGAACCTACACTAACCTCGATTAGATGGATGAAAGGAAGGATGCCCGGACCAATCAGACTGCCAGAAGGTCTAGCAGGTTGATGTGTAGCAGGCTCTCCCCAGGTGACTAGAGGTCTCTCATCTCCATCTCCCCAAAGTATGCACCTCCCCCTAATCCAGTAGAGATGCATCTCTCTCAAATGAGAGCTCTGGATGAGGAAGGAAAAAATACCCGTTGTCCGTCAAACTTTCATTTGAGCTCTGGACAGGGAAGGAGGAGAGGCCTGCAGAGGGCAAGACAGTCATCTGTCAGTCACCACTGCAGATCATAAGGCATCTCCATTGAGACCTGAATGGAATCGGATAGACTGTTTGATGCTGAGCCCACTAGGTTTGAGGTTCCATTGCAGAACCAGCATGAGCCATATGGTACAGTAGACGAGGAGGATGCATGAGACCAAGAAGCCTCACAACCATTTTCCCTGAATCAAGAACTGACCCTCAAACATCTGGATCATACCCTGAATGTTAGATAATTGCTATGGTAGAGGAAAGGCCTTGAATGCTATTGTGTCAAGGACTGCCCTATCAATGGAGGTCCATCGGGTGGGGATTAGGTGGGACTTTGTCCCATTGATGGTAAAAGTCAACAATGGCAAGAGTTTGGCATCACCTGGTTGTGGCCCATGTCTGAGTTTGGCCAGCCCACCTTTAGCAGTCACTCACTGAGGTACAGGAATAAATGTGCTCCGAAGATGGGCAATGACCACTGCCATCACTTTCATGAATACGGGGGGCTGAATAGGAGCAGGACAGGTATATGAAAATAAGTGTTCTGTAATTTCAAAGGCATTAACCAGTCTCCTGGGCCTACAGCAAAAATAATATGAACCCTTGTGAGCATTTTGAATTTGTCATTCTGCAGGTAGGCATTAAATGGGCAAAGGTCGAGGATGGGCCTGAGATCCCAGTCCTTTCTCGGGGGGAAAGGAGGTAATATGAATAACAACCCTCACCTTTCTCTGAGTTCTATACCTTTTTGATGGCACCCTTAGAGAGTAAATTATTTAACTCTTGCATCAAGATTGCCTGGTTTTCCTTCAAAATGACTTATGGTGTGGGATGAAGATGTGGCGGGGAACACCTGAAGTTTAAAAGATCTGTAAAACCCATTTGTCTGAAGAAATGGATCTTCAGCAGTACAGAAAAGGTTGATTCCTCTCTCCCACTGGTCTGCTGTGAGCCGATGAGGATAAGCTAAAGGGGCTTGGTCACTGCTGAAGTAGGGAAAGGAGTTAGACGGCTGTTGTCACTGCTGCCATATACAATGTATGCCAGTACCACGTCCGCAGACCCGAAAGAACTGGTAAGGACTGGATTCTGTAGTTGGGAAGTCTGAAGTTGCCTATAGTCTGGCCTTCTGGAAGAGCAGCTGAATTGTCTTACATTGACTAAATTGAAACCTTTCCTTCCTCCCAAGGATTTCAAAACTGCAGTCCAAGCCTTGGTCATCCCAAGAGTGGAATATGGAAGTGCTGCCCTCTGTGGTCTCCCCCTATCAACTATAGCACCATTAAAAGCCTCTATTAATGCTACAGCCTGACTTACCACAGGCTCGAAAAAAAGGTCACACATCACTCCTGATCTAAAAGTTTTAAACTGGCTGCCCTACGAAGCCAGAATACATCTGAAAATGGCCTGTATGACCAACAAAGCTTTACACCACAATTCCCCCAGTTATCTCGCTCAGAAACTGACAATCTCTGGTGGATCAAGAGCGACAAGAAGCGCAGACAATCTTCTTTTGAAACCTAAGAGTTTCCACAAGAAAAAAACCTATAAACGTTCCTTCTCAGGAATGGCGCCCAGGATATGGAATGCCCTCCCTCCAGAAATCAGACTTATCTCATCCACAGCATCCTTCAAAAAAGAAGTAAAAGCTCTCCTCTTAGCCAAATTTCCATGAACTCTGACTATTGTATTCTGGTAACTCAATACTTTTCCTCCTGAGACTATTCATATTGTATTTTTGCATGTAATCTAGTAACGCAATACTTTTCCGCTTGAGACTATTTATATTGTATTTTGTATGTATATTGACCTCCTTGCATCGTTACCTCCTTACATTGTTTTTCTATATGTTGTAACCATTTACATCTATTTTCTCAAACGTTTTTGATTAATCATTAGTCATTTGCATGCTTATTCACACTCTGTAAAGCGCTCAGATATCCGTAAGGATCTTGTTCGTGCTCTATGAAACTTTCAAAATAAATAAATAAATTAATTAATTAATGGGGAAATTGTATTGCTGGCACCCAATACTCAATGACTTTGCAGTGACTCAACTATCTTTAACACTTTCTAGCACCGAATCTCCGTAATCACCACAGAGTCTGGTCCTATCGAAGGGCAAACAAATTAAGGATGCTTACACATTGCTAGAATATCTGGCCAACTCATCCATACTTCCTTCTAAGCAGGACACTGGTACCAATAGTCCTGCCAAAGCAATCAGTAGTATCCAGTCCTGCACGAATTACATACTTCATTGCATCCTGCACATCATGTTTTGCCAGATGCCAGAGAAGTCCTAAGGCCTTTTGGAAAAAACCAGAAAGATCTCATTGGCCATGTTCCGGAGAACATGTGTAAACAAACTGTATTTAAGGACATAAGGCTCGGGCATTCTGAAGAAAACATGCTTTCACCAAATGTAACAACCCTTTTGGATTTCCTTTCTGGATGATAGATGGGGAAGTAATTAAGATGGATTTTTATACTTAAAAACTGTGCAATTAGGTTCTCAGGTGTAGGGTGTTTTGGCAGGAAGCTCAGTCATGGAGTGCAGGTCTATGTCATCAGGCTATTGGCCGGCTGAATGATGGGCAAGTACAAGGCATGGCCCATGTGGCCATCACATCACAGCATCAATTATGTCATTATTAAGTACTAGCAAGGGCTCCAAAGACAATGACCCTGGTTGGAGAATGTCTTTCAGAATTTTTATTGTTGTCTCAGTGGAGGGCAGTTGCTTAATTAGCAACTAAGTTGTCCTACGGACCAAAACTGCAAACAAGGCACTTTTTCCTGTTAGTGACCCACATGGCAAGACAAGCTCTGTTTCCAGGAGGAATCTAGACCACTGGCATTTTGTCAATCCAAGCTCAGTGCATTATTTGTATTGTGCGGAAGGCAGTAACTCCGCCCCCTGCTCATAATCAGTGTCCTGAGGGACCCTATGTGTTTCTTGTATCAAGTTTGAATCAGAGCCAAAAAGAGACTGGGGCTTCTGCTGATTATCACTTCACAGTAGAGGCTTCACATTAGAGTCAAACCGTATAGAAACTAGTTACCCCTTTGTCATTTGGTCTGTGTGAGATCAGCCATGTTTGGGCCACTGTTGTTCAGGGGTTCAACATGGGCATCAGCACCCGGTCTTCTACTGGCAACAATGGAGTTGGTATTTGCATCAGTGTGAGAGACACCAGCATGGAGCTTGGATTGGGTGTGGAATCTGGACAAGAGCCATACCAGAATTGGTATCAGTCGGTAATGGGTCCAAAGGGGAAAGACAGCATCAGGGCAGGACCTGCTGGTAGTAATCAAACCTCAGGCCCCTGCAGTTTGGCCTGTTTGAAGTCACTATCTGCTGAAGGCTCAGTCAAATGAGGCTGTGTCAGGAACAGCTGAGAAATTGGTTCAGGTAAAAGGACTTCAAAGGGGTGTAATGTTTGTCTTGAAACCCTTGCACCATTTTCTCTTGTTAAAGAGTGGCAGAATGGGGTAGAGTCAAGCTTTGTCTTATGTTTTGACATAGGCTTGTCCTTACCAGAAGACTTACAGTAGGATGTGGAATGTTAACAGCAATTGTCGGCAGACAAGACTGGCCCTCTACTTTGAGCAGAAGCATGGCCTGTGCTTCAACCACAATCTTATCTGGTGTTCATCAATGCAGAGAATCATCTCCAGGTCCCAGATCACTTTCAGGTGCATAATTGCACAATTGTTGCATGAAAAAGAGCTGTGATTAGAGCCCAGGCACCTAAGACACACCTACGGAGGATATGTGACTGATATCTATTTTCTGCAGTCCTGGCATGGCTTGAAGTCTGTAGTTTTTGTAGTGAACATCATTCCCTAGAGTACAGTCTAAAATATTTTTAGATTTTCAGAGCTCTAGATCAGCATCACAGCAAGAGCAAAATTGAGGTCAGCCTGTAAGGGTGATGCTTTATTGTGGCATCACTTCTGGGGCGATATGGAGCCAACATGGAGCTCCATGACACCACAAGCTGGTCCATGGGAGCACTGCTGTTGTAGTTCCCCAGATCCAGTGTAGCATCTGGAGATATTCTAAAGGACAGGAATCGTAGGATAGATGTATCCATCGGAATCAAAATTCAAGCATGTCCCTCAGAACACATAAAGAGTACCAACAACTGCAAATTATCAGTTTTCTGCATCCATTAATTTTTCAATAGGTTAATTCGGCATCTGAATCCAACGATAGATCTTTGTTTTGTTTCTAGTTCATTCTGAAATAATCTCCCCTTACTGCTCAACAAACATTTTTTTCCTTTTGCTGTTGTAGCATCCACATGTGGACAGCAAAACATCATACTTATAATTCTGGACAACTATTTTATTATTTTTCCGCAGCACTGTCTATCCAATCTATTTTACAGCTCAAATATCACCATGATGGACCTCTGAACTACACTGATAGTTCTCTACATTTGTCAATTCTTTTCAAGTATTAAGGAGATGCATAGTGGAGTTGACTAGGCAAAACATAGTATGCACATGTAGGACTAGAACTGTGTGCAAAGCACATGCATCTCATGTTATATCACTGTGCAGCAAACTGTAAAATGTGAATATGTGTCTTGGTTAGTAATAAAATGAATGGGCTTGGTCAATGAACTATGATGCCCTGTATAGTCAAAATTACATGTTAACACCACGCCACTAAATGTATGTTTCTGTAAAACTTTCTCTAATCAGCCCCACATACAAACATGATGTAGACATTGCAGGTCTTTTTTGAAAAGAAACTGCTATAATAACAAGATTCTTAGTAGTGTGCTCTGCTGCTCATCAATGGTGGGTATGCACTGAATCTAAAACATCAAATTAACAGTTAGATCAAAAATTAAAAACAATATTTAACTCGTTAGTAAAGACCACACTAAGGGCACCATGATGAGCTTGGTGAAGGATTGCCCTTTCGGGATACTACCCCACCTGATTATATTTTTCAGTTGGTGCAGAAATATGCAAAGTAAAAAGGAATTAATACCTGTTAATGTTTCCTGCTTACTAAAACAGGAGTAATGTGTGTATAAAAATAGGACTGGAATGCTGAAACAAGTAGAACAGGATCTGGTAAATCTTGGCCCAGCACATTTACAGGCCTGGACACACATGATGTTTCACAGGTGTGGTGAACCTACTGGCTAGAATCTGTATGTGTGGCGCCAGTATTACAGCATCAATTTCGAGCTGGTTTGTAATGAGACGCTAAAACTAACCTGATCTATAGGCGGACAATACTTAAACTGTAAAGTGTATAAAACACAAGTAATGACTGAAATGTCATAATTTTCGGCCACTGGGATTATGTCATGGTATTGCATTAAAAAATAAGAGACTATGGTACCTGGTTTCATTTTAGGAACATGCATGGGAACAATTTTCCAACATTATTAATGAGAATTCTATTCAAAGATTTAACACAACGAGCTTGTCTACTTCTATATAAAGAATTGCAATTCAATTATGATCAAAAGGATTAGTATCAATCAATCTCTTAAGAACCCCCAAAGGTAGTTCTACATATAGAATATGTTCTTAGCATGATATTGAAGATGAAATGGCTGTATTTTATAATTAAAGTAGGGTATGCAGTGGGAGATATATCAAACATGATGCTAAGACTAAACACCACCCTATGCAAGAGTCAGTAAAATTATCTTCTATTCTGGCTATGTTTTTATAGATTTATGTGTTTATTATGTTTAAATATGATGCACCTTCTGATAACAAATCCTGACTCGTTCTATTTTACAATCATAATTTCTGTCTAATTGGTCTGCTGGAATCATTGTGAAAAATGTTGTGTATACATTCAAATATTTAATAAGCCACATTTTCTTTCTGAAGCTCTGGGATAAATAATAATGCTAACAATGACAATATACTATCTACTGATTGGTGGATGGGCTATTAAATAGTCATTGTACTGATTATTGAAGTAGGATGTGAATTGTTTATGCAAGGCACTTCTGATGCCATCACAGTCCCAACTAATATCGTGTTCCTCTGCTTTTTCCCTTTAAGTGGATGTATCCGATTTTATTTATTTCTCCTCCTAGTTCCTTGGAGCATGAATTTTTTTGTACGATTTCAAACTCTTCTCATTTCCTTACGGCAAGTGATCCTTTGGTTGTTTTTATCAACTTGTACGAAACACTCAGAAAGTACTGTTAGAGTGCAAAAGTATTCTCACACACAATTAGAACATTCTGGAATTTAATACCCCAACACTTACTGTTTGGTGAAGAATGTCTACATCTGTGTAACATACTTGTGGTTAGTCAGATGCTCTGCAGATATTATGGGAATCTAAGGAAAACAAATATTTGGAAAATGAGACCCAGATATATGTAAACTCCCAACAGCTACACCGTAACAATGTACTGGGTCCAAATCACTCTGGTTGCATTGTTAATCAGCTATCGCCAATAAAGTATGAAATAAAATGAAAAGAAGCAAATGTACATTAACTACAGTTGACAACTCTAAATGGTTGTAAGCAGTTTACAAAGTGAAAGAAGGTAGCAGTTCCATTAGTTCATGCACACAAATAATTAAGGAGATGTACTTTTTGTTGACCTACACATCATTATTTTTTCATTATTTTTCAAGTAGCACAAAATGTCAAATTGACTCTGAATCCACAAATATCTATTTTACTGTAAAAATAAAGAAACCTGGAAGATGAGAATGGGTATATATGCTTACTATAAGAAAAAGTGTCTCAAACAACAGTCACATTTTTTGGTATGTATATTCTCTCATGTACAGCATTTGTTAATTATCACAGACTTCTTTCCTCTCCTCTTGTTTTCCATTCAGAAGTTTACCCACGGGTTTAACCAGGTCAGAGACCCTTGTTCATGATGCTTGAAATTGCAGTAATCTAGCTAGTAGATTATCTGTAGTATTCAACTTTCCATAGACTTTTTGATTTAGAGCAATGCTTTTGTTTATTTCGAAAGGGGGTTTAGTTGACCTCTAAGAGGGGTCATGTCCTTGGACCCTGAAAGGAGCCGACTGTTTTATAGTTATTCTTTGCATATTTGCGTTACATTTAGCATGTAACATTGAGCTGCATTTCTAGTTTTTCTCTTGTCAGGTTCCAGTTCTACCTACCTCTTATGCCAACCTTAAAGACATCATAAATTGTGATCTAATGTGTAATGTGTTATCTGAGTCAGAGGGCTCATAAAATCTTACAGAATTAGGTCAACTATTAATACATATCATCACATTCTGTAATTAACAAAAGAAAAACAAGAGTAAAGGTCAAGAAAAAAACACATGAAAAAAAGAAGAAAGACACGTACCAAAGAGAGAAGAAAATAGGTATTCGCAATGCTGATATCAATACCATACTCAAACCTTCATACTATGGATGAGTTACATCCATTGAAGTTTGGATCAGATCTTAACCACTTTCATAACTCGCCTGACTCCATGTGCCTTAGCTATTGCCATTTCACACAAATACGTTTGTCGGAGTAATGAACAAAGAAAATTCAGCAACTCTAGGTGGAATTATTCTACTCTTAACTCCACATTTATGAAACATATACCTTAAAAGTGGTTAGATGTAGAGCTAAGAAAAGAAAATGATATTTACCTTCACAATATTTAGCTATTCAATAGTTCTGCTAAAATATTTAAAATACCATATTGTTATATAATACTGTAGTGACTACCCCTATTCTTCTTTTGGTGTGCGTCTATATCCGCCTAATATTCCACACTTGTCCTATCAAATATTTAAAAGGATCAGATGTACATGAGGGTGGCCTGCTCTTACCAAGAACTACAATATTTATTAAACACTTTCTTAATTTCTGTATTTCTCAGAACAAGTCATGTTCGAACTTAAAACAAGTAAATTGAACAAAAATGTAATGAAATGTTTCAAAGCCAAATATCTGGTTAATAAATAGCTGAATTTGTAACCCATGAGAGAAATATATTTTCTACTCACTGTTTGTTTAGTTTATGTAGTCAGGTACCATTTTTTGTTACATCAATTTTACCAGCTGCTTTGGGACGGAAGAGTAATCTTTGTGCTGTGAAGTTTTGCAGCCATTAAAAGTATTTACAAGTGCACATTTACAGATGACAATAACATCACATAAAGTTATTTATAGCACTGGATTTACATCTCAAAATGACTCACCAATGCAATGTTTGGAATGCTGACTGCAATCACTGATAGAAAGACTTTTAATAGTAAGAACAAAAAATGGAATGATGTGAATCAACTATGAATACTAGAGTGTATTGTGAGCTAATATAAATACTAGAGATGAACTGATAAGCTTAGAGTGGTGTTGTGTACACAACATTAACAGATTAATACATTCAAATATCTGATCAAAAAGACTTTCTGAATTGTATAAACTTATGTTACAATTTTTTTAATTTTTTCAAACCTACGTACATTTTTTATAAACAAAGCTAATCTTAACTTTATTTTTACAATTATTATATTATATTACATCCAAGAGTTTCCTGCGCCCAGTATGCCATGGATTCAGGGTCTGGCCTTCAGCAAGGCCCTGTTTTTGAAGGTTTTTCAGGGTTTGCAGACACTACCATCATTGCGAACCCTTACAGACTCAGGTTGGACCTTCTGCAAAACATGCAGAATAAGTGCAGGGACGTCAAACAAGGCCCCAAGACCTTCTTTCCTTGGGTTCAGAGAATCTGTGGCTGAGTTGAGGACATTGGAGGCGAAATCTGGGGGGTCACAATACTATTTCTGAGGTAATCAAACTGCTGCCAGATCAGCATTTTATTTAAAGAAGATTTAAAGGAGGGCCTGGTTTGGTCAAGGGGATCAGGGAATGAAAATAAGCCCTTTATGGCTCTTACTGATTTTATTTAAGGATTCTGGGACCAAGTCCCCGAGTCCTTTAATGGTTGCCACAACATTTTTCAGAAGATGTTGTCTGTAAATCAGGAAGATGCAGGTCAGCAGCTCAATCTTTGATCTATATACTTGAGAAAAAGCTCCCTTGCCCAAACAGATCTGAATATGTATTAAATTCGGGTTAGTAGTCATCCGCAAAGTAATGGTCTGGCTAGGTCTATCTTTTTCCCTCTCACAACTCCCTGACTTCAATAATAAAAAAATGATAATTCCTCAAAAATGACTCAATGAATTTACATCAAAGTAAACAAAGGCATTTTCTTACAAAGATTTACTTTCGTAACACGGTAGGTGTAATTCTGCTCAGCAGTTGTTTATATGAAAGAACAAAGGGCCTGATTAAGAGTTTGGCAGAGGGGGTACTCCGTCACAAATGTACAAGATATCCACCGTATTACAAGTGTCATAGAATATAATGGAATTGTTATTTGGCGGACGGGATATCCGTCATGATTGTGATGAGGTAACCCTGTCTGCCAAACTCGTAATCGGGACCTAAGACTCCAAGTTTAAAATGAATACAAAAAATTCTATTTTTTACCACTCCTTTTTTGGCATCCCCACCGGACGCATCTGCACTAAACTTGACATGCTTTTTTCATAAGCAACAATTAAACAAATTGCATTTGTTATGCATGGTTACATTTTTGTTTTTAAAACTTTCCAATAATATGAACCTTTAATCTACAAATGATTAAGAAACCGATGCTACTTTCATTAGATGCCCAAAAATCATAAGGACTAATCATCATAAGTTTTCTAAAGGAAACACTGATAGGTAGATGATGAGGCCTACACAGAATGATCAATGTTTGTTTTTTGTAATCCAAGAGGTGAAATTAAAATACACAGCCTCCTCTCCAACATTGTGCAAATCCAGAGTGGTATGAGACACTGCTATCCCTTGTCACCTAACTTTCCAAATTAACCATGGAACCATTGTGCAACTAATCTGGAATTCAGGCAAGATATCTGCAGTTAACATATGTTCAAATTACTGCAATTTGGAAATGTTTGCTGAGGTTTTCCTATTCTACTTAGAAAACTACACATCTTGGATACCAGAGTTAATTTCAGAGGTAAAATAAAATCAACCTGTATTAGGTTCCAAAGAAAACTTCCAAATCCAAGTTTCCTATTTACTAGAATGAAAATAAAAAAAGTCATGAAATGCCTAGACAATGACATTACTCATGGACTCCAAGCCCTGGATAAATGGAATAACACCTTTCTTAACCAGAGAGAATCTTAGAGTAACAGTCTACATCATTTAAATTTAACCACAATGCCTATATAGGTAAACACAGACTGCTTCAAAGAAAATAATTGAACAATAAATGACTTCATACGGTGTGCCAAAAGTTAAATGAGGGAGGGATAGCCATCCCTGATCAACGTACATACTACTGCTCTGCTCAACTATAGCATTTGATTTGCGTAAACTGGAGGAATTTAGAAATTAAGTTTCCTAGATCTAGCTACAGTAAACAGACCCCCCTGGAGGATTCCCTTACTGCATAAAGGACACAAAACACAATTATATACCAACCAACCAACAGTAATGAAAATGGCCGTGTACACCAGCATGGGTTAGCAACAAAATTCCTTTTCCTTTTGCACCATACAACAAAATATGGATTTCACTTCTGCTGCTCAGGTGGGACTGTGAAATATTTTTTTTAAAAATAAGAATTTCTGCTGATAGGATATATATTTTAAGGTCTGAATCTTTGCACAAGCAAAGAATGACAAATATGTCTGCAATCAAATAATTCATTTTCAAGAGTCAAGACCGGTTTAACTGGAAATTTGTGAAAGTTATTTTACAGAGAAATAACCTCAAAACAGCCCAACAAATAGGGATCAATAAAAATAAGTGTACTACCCATGTGGAAACATAGGCATGTGTCCCTCCAGCATCCTAAAACACACAAGTACTGTGCAGATTCAATTGCACCTCTTCAAATATGCAAATGTTTGACAGAAACTGCTTGGACATATGTTGGAGGGGGGAGTTAATCTGACCCTCCAACATCCCGGAAAAAACATACAAGTACTCGCCTACAAGAAATTGTGCCTACTGAATTATACCTCAGTCAAGATGCAATTGTTAGACAGAAACTGCTCGTACGGATGATGAACAGGATGTGCCTGTATGCACAGTGCCAAATACATTTTGGGAATGCCTGTTTTAATAATATTTGAATGTAATGTAAATATTGTAAAACTGAAATTCAGAATCATTGTAACTTCCCATATGAGTCGTATTGTGTATACTAGAGGGACCAAAGCATTTCCCTCATAGTAGAAATTAAACGAATATCCCAAATGCTACTAACTTAAACATGTGCTATAGTCCCTTGTTGTGTAAAAAAATACAACACGAACCACAGAAATTGTCTTTAAAGACTAACCTGACTCCTTGATATAGAAGCAATCCTCCACAGATACTAACTTTGAGGGTTTTACAAAACACTGGCCACAATGGCATCAAGATTCTGGCAAACGATGGAGAGCCTACATTCAACACTTTTTAATAACTGGAGACAGCTTACATAGAGGACATGGCCACTGACAACAGGAGGGGATTACGATGTTATTTTGCATGAAAAAAGACAAACAATGACAACTATGAGTGATGGCAAAGAAATATAAGTTATTTGAGGAATATTGGAGCCAGAAATTGGGACAGGAGTCTCAAAAGCTATTGAAAGAACTTGCTTATATAGTATATACTGTTAAATATATGTCAGATACAAAGATATTTAGTTTAATTTTTAAAACCTCGGTGAAAATTAATAGAAACTATCAATATTGCATGATGCTTTAAATGAAACTTATAAATATACTAGGTGTATTACTATCATCAGAAATCGTAGTTAGTTTTTTTGTGATTTTTTGTAATTTGATTGCATTGCAGAATAAACCCCCCACACAGGGTGTGGGCTGCTTAACCTAAAATTATATTTGAATAACTTGATTGTCTATGATTTTTCTAATAGAATGTCAGATATGACTTACATGTAACATACACAATGAGAGAGATGTGACAAGGCTTTTAAGATTTACATTTATTTATTAGACATTTTTATAGCAATATACCATAGATGGCTTCATAACTGTAAATTTCAAAAAGTGGGTAGTGTACACATTTTGACAATATCAGTTGACAAATGTCTGTCATGTGCCTCTTAAATTATGCATGCATATTTTGTTTACGTTTATTTGCTTGATTCCTAAGAAATATAAATAACCAACAGTAGAACTGCAGTTCTTTATAATGTGATGCCAGACTGAAACTGTGCAGTCAGTACATTTGAAACATGCTGAAAAAAGGTCTATCTTATTCTTGGAGCACTAGAACTGCTGCAATTAAAGCAGTCCAGTTCCAATTATAGGGAGGAGAGTGCAATACATGCATTTATTTAGCATTTCTGGTTAGAGAAGTGAATTCCTACTGATTTGGGGGAGAGGGCATTCCCTATTTTTGGCTAGGCATGCTCTTACTGTAGGTTTATTTTTTTTTTCAATAAAAACATCCAAGCCGCATTCCGGTGTTTTCAAATTTATTTTTTAGCCTGGGCAGTGCATGAGCTGCTCTGAGAGGCATGTTGTATTCAGGTAGGGACTTGAAGCTCCACTCACTGCCCACCAATATTTTTCATTGGCTTGTGTCAATGTCCACTGTAAACTGTGGCTGTTCATTGGTAAATTGGCTTAGTAGTCCCATCCTTAGTACCTCCTTGTCTCATTTTTTAACGTCCCATGGCGACACCGCCTGTTAGGTGTTTTTACTCAGTAGGCTTAAATTACAGCCTCCCAGCACTATTTTCTCAAATAGCTTTGCCCTGCCTGCTATTGTAGGAAGGACACGCTCCCTCCTAATGCTTTTTAAAAATATTTATAGCGCAGGTGCTGAATGCATTTGCAATGCAACAGCTCTCACATTTGTGACAGCTTTAACCATTGGCATTGTAAATGATAATGCCTTTTATTTATCTGTTTTAAAAACAACACATAAATAAAAGGCATTTTCATTTACAATGCCAATAGCTCAAACTCTCATAAATGGGTGACCTATTCATTGCAATTGCTTGTTACATGTTTGTTGCTGACCTGCTGACTCACAGTCTGACTGTACAGCAGTTGTCAATTGAGCACACAGATTCACCAACCCAGCCTATATTAAATTTTAAATCCTTTTGGATTGATCACTTTCATCTCCTGGGTAAACGTTATAATGTTTTATTGTAAAGCTACTTCACAGGTCATCTTCATGGTGCTGTAAAAGTGCATATCCCATTTGTAGAGGAAGTGCTCCTCTCCTCTATGGACTACAGAAACAGTTTACATTCCCTGGAAGTGCTCCTCTCCTCTATGGACTACAGAAACAGTTTACATTCCCAATTCCCTGGATGCCATCCTCCCTAAAAAGAGAGTGGCAAAGAGGGGAAAGAGGACGGGGTCTGCCCCATGGTATTCGCCGGAATTGCGAATCCTTAGGAAAGGATGTAAGAAGCTGGAGAGGGCCTGGAGGAAAGATTGGGGGGTGGCTAGTCGGGACGAATATCGCGTAGCAATCAGAGCATATAAAAATGCCCTTCGCTGTGCTAAGGCCCAATTTTTTGAGGAAAGAATAAAAAGTTCCTCCAACTCTTCTAGAGAGATTTTTAAAGTGGTAAAGGAACTCCTTAAAATTCCTGAGCCCCCGCTGATTCAGGATAACCCAGCTGAGAAGAGTAGCGAGCTAGCGGAGTACTTCCACTTAAAAATAGAGAACATCATAAGTGCGCTGCCTCAAGTCGCGCAGAGCGCAGACATGGGCAGTCAGATAGGAGGAGATTGTGCCAATTGGACACCTTCGGTCCAATTCCTGTGGCAGAAGTCATAAAGGAGCTAGGATCTATGAAGAGTGGTTCTCCTGGGGATCCGGCCCCAATGAGGTTTCTGAAACAGGTGACATCTGTTGTTGCGGCCCCTATTACGAACCTGATTAATACACCTCTTGCCCAGGGTGTGGTGCCGCCGAGCTGGAAAAGAGCAGTTGTAAAGGCTCTCCTGAAGAAACCCAATCTGGACTCATCAGATTTGGCAAACTACAGGCCCATCTCTCTGCTGCCGGGTCTTGGTAAGATCGCAGAAAGACTGGTTAATCACCGACTGTCAGACTTTCTGGAATCCAACGGTCTGTTGCGAGAGTCACAAACAGGTTTTCGGGCAGGGCAGGGCACAGACACCGCCCTATTGGCAGTCGTTGAGGAAGCCAGGAGCATTTTGGATTCAGGAGGGTCAGTGGCAGTGCTCCTCCTGGACCTCAGTGCTGCCTTTGACACTGTAAACCATCAAGTGTTAATCCAACGGCTGTCCAATGCGGGGGTTACAGGAGTGGCGTTGCAGTGGCTCAGGTCATTTCTGTGTGGCCGTACATATCAGGTCTGGGAAGGCAGCGAACGGTCTACATCTATCCCCCTCCAGTGTGGTGTGCCACAGGGCTCTTCGTTAAGCCCCACATTGTTTAACGTCTATATGGCCCCCCTGGAGGATGTGGTTGCCCCATTTGGGATACAAATTGTCAGCTATGCTGATGATACTCAGCTGGTGGTTGCATTGTCCCAATTGGTGAAGAATCCGGATTCGCTGCGCCTATGCCTGACTAATGTACACACTTGGATGTGCGATTCGTCGCTCAAATTAAACGGTTCCAAGACCGAAATAATGCTGCTAGGGCACTAGACTCCCTCACTCCCCTCGACCATCTGGCCTAGTTGCCTGGGCAAGCTCCCCTGCCCCAAGCAGGAGATCAAGAGCTTGAGGGTCTGGATGGAGCAAGACCTTACTTTCAAGACCCAGGCTAAGAAAACGGCAGGGATCTGTTTTGGGCTCCTCTGTTCAGCCCGTAAAGTTTTGCTTCTCCTCCCTTTGACATCGAGGAAGCTACTCATTCAGGGGCTAATTATTTCAAGGCTCGATTACTGTAATGCTATATTCCTTGGCGCTCCTGAAGCTACGTTCAGCAAGCTTCAGCAGGTGCAAAACGCTGCGGCCAGGATGCTGACGAATGTGCCAAGGAGGCAGTCAGCTAAACCCGCCTTGAAAACATTGCACTGGCTCCCAGTGCGGGAGAGGGTTACGTTTAAAGCCCTCTGCACAGCTCACAAAATCATCCAGGGGAAAGGACTCCCTACCCTAAGGAAGTTAGTGGTGCCCTATAAAGCGAATAGAGCCCTACGCTCTGATCAGAAACATCTGCTTCAGGTTCCTAGAGTTCATAAGGCCCGTACTGGTGGCAGAAGATTTTCGGTTCACACAGCCACTCTCTGGAATGCGCTTCCATTGAGAATGCGTTTAGAGACCTGCACTCTTCGTTTTCGGAAGCTTCTGAAGACACATCTTTTCCCGACTTAATGGGTTAGATTTGGCTCTGTGGTTTGTTGGTTGTTGCCTTGAGAAGCGCTGGGATGCCCGAGGGTAACTACGCGCTATATAAAACTCCAAATAAATAAAATAAATAAATAAATTAATTCCAGAGTCCAGAACCAAACAAGTACTCCTTAACAATGTTCTTCCTGTCCTATATAAACTATGGCTTACTTTGCCTCTTGAAATTACTCTATTATACTCCAGTGTGCATTTGAAAATCATAATTTGTGCTTCTTCAAAGACCTATCTGTTGCTTGTTCCAATTTGTTAATTGTTGATGTATGTGCTAATATAAGTCCAGTTCTCAGCGGTTGATTCCAGACTCAGGGTCAGGCAGGAAATTTGTCCAGGGTATGGACAGTTCTTATGGGTTTTAAAGAATATGAGCTTACACGTTGCCCCATGCTATTTCCCGTCGGTATCGCTCTGCAGCAGGGCACATGCTGTGGGTTAGGAACCAGACTTTGACTGTCTGAACAACATCCAGTAACAGGCACTCATTTAGACGCCTTTTCAAGAGATATTCCGGATACCTGACACAAGACCCCATATCCTTTTATTCCAACATTATGTTTGTGATGCTAGAAAAGTTGAACAAATAAAGTGTCAATCAACTACAGGAAGGAGTAAAACCACAAGAAATGCCCCAAGGGTGTAGATTGCGGTCCTGTGTGAAACTCTATGGAATATAATCACATTTTCCAGAAAAAAACATAAAGACGCACTATTCAAGTAACAATGTGTAGTATTCTGCCCTTGTTCTGTTATGTGATTTCCACCTCCTGCTCAGCCAGTGTGAACGTGCTGTGTGCTCAATAGAATGTTGGAGTGATGATGCAATCGGAATGTTGGGTGCCTGAGAGGTTGGAAGCGACAGTTGAGAAAGGGAAATCACATAACAGAACAAGGGCAGAATACTACACAATGATCGCAGTGTAATGCACAATTAGCAGGTATTCAGCTGAATAGTTCCAAAACTGAAGCACACCGACCCTCTATCCCTGCCTCAAGCTGCGTTACCCCTCACACTTAGATCCCCGTGTTATTCGCTCACTCACCCTACTGTGAGGATTTCTATTACCGCACATTTCCCCTCCTTGTCCAAACCCATTGCACTTTCATTTTTCCATATCTCTATACAGTGCTGCATTGCGTTGTATCTTGGTGCATGCTATAAATTGCAGATAAATGCATACTTACACACATACACATATGACTGACTAACTCACTCAGTACATCCCCTACATTTCTCGACCATACAAGGAATGGTCCAAAGGGATGCAGCGCTTGTAACTGAGCAACTTCTGAGCAAAATCTGAAGCTTACTTAGAGAGGAAATTTTAGAAGCCTTGAACCTAGACTGGTGAGATCTCCACATACCCATGGATTTTGCATCTCTTGGGATTGCACTTGTATGTATTACCTTTTGAATTCGAGATGAATGCTAACATCTTATCCTACCTTCAATCTCTCATTCATCTTGTTTACTCATTCTTTCTCACACTCTCTCCTGCTTACTTTCTCTTCTTATTTATGCTTCTGCTGATTCCACTAGAGTGCAGAAAAGGCTGGACCAATTAGATGCTTTCCCTTATGAATCTGATCCTTCAGGTTTGCTCCCAATACGTTATTGCGTGTTAATATTTGTTTATCTTGCGTGTTAATATTTGTTCAACAACTAATCAACTTTTGACTAAGGTCCTATGTATAGTTTAATTGGCAGGTACTCTGTCACAAATGTGATGGATATCCTATATCTTATACAATGCACATATAATAAGGATATCCATCATGTTGGTGGCACAGTACCTATCTGCTAGACTCTAAATCAGGTCCTTATTCTGGTCCCTTTGAGTTTTACCATTTGCTAGTATGTGTTTATGCACCACTTTCTGAAACTGATCTATGTACTTAATGATTTACAGCAAAAGACAGGGAAAAACATTTATGTTCTTCGTAAGGAGAGTTTGATTCTCTAATCCCAGCAAAGCCAATAACCCCCTTTTATCACCCAGTTGTTCCTAGCCATTCAACCCGCTGCTCAGATAGTTGTTCCTACCATTTCCCATGTAACAATTTGTACATACATGGGGTCTGGTTGCCTTGCCATCTGTCACATCTTCAGTGGTGGTTGCTACTAACTGTGGTGGTAGGGTGGTGGGAGAGAGTGAAGAGGGAAATAGAAATAAGAAAATGCACTTACCTGGGTATGGCAATACGCCGACACTCCTCCATCCTCTTCTCTTCTCCTGGCAGCAGGAATCAAACAGGCTCCCAGAATTCCCTAGCCAATCAAGATGCTGCATAACAGCATCATTGTGATTGGTCTGAGCACCTAGGTTCAGAGCTCAGACAGGGACTAGGAGCCTGTGCATGTTCTCCACCCAGGCTGTGAAATACAGCCCGGTGGCAAACATGCTAAGTAAACATGACTGTATAGCTGGCCCAAGATGGTCGGCCATACTGTCATGCGTGCTTTGAAAGTGCCTACCACTCCTCCTCCAGCTCAGCCCCGCCCCACAACCAACTGACTGTGTCAGGGCGGTAAAATAAAATTATAATAACATTGTGTTATCATTTTATTTTTCCATTTTTAACTGCTCAGTGAGCAGTGGGCGACGCCTCTACGCCTTAGCGGTGGAGGCGCCACTGACCTCTTCTACAAAAAAGGTCAGCATTAGGAGCATGTTTAACAAATAAATACGGGGCTTATACGGAGGTTGGGGAATAGGTTATTGTCACAAATGTGGTGAAGTACCCTATCTGCCAAAGTCACAGTCCCCTGTTGCTTTCTTAGAGTAAATGGACTATCATGTTTGAGCCGTCAATGCCCTTACCGACCCCGCTGAGAGAATCCTTAGATCTACGGTCTGCCTCAGTTTCGGCCACCAGTCTAAATGCCCAAGGGATTTGTCCTATTTAAGGCTGATGGTCTGAGTATTTGCAGAACCCACACCAATATAAATAAAAAGCATTAGCTAAAAGGAAAGCATTTTTTTGGTCTCTAAGTCATGATAGCTTCTGACACTGAAGGAACTTTGTGTGTGCATGTGCTCGTTGTGAAAGAGCAGAATTCTACCACTCTGTGATTGAAATAGGCTGATCCAAGGCCCAGGCAGTTTTCTGTAGCAGACACAAGAATAATATAAATGACATCACACACCAATGGATGAAGAGGGATGGCTAGAAGCTCCTATATGTATGTATATCATACATACAATTTAAATAAAATCAAAATGTTTTGGCTAACACAGACCTACAAATTACTCCCAGACTCTGGGAGAACACTCTCAATGTGTCGGGTTCATTCGATTTTATTTTCCAAAAAAAAAAAACCACTTTGGGAGTTTGATTCTGAAAAACAGAAACGTTTGCTGAGCAGCCTCAAAAAACATGGTGGCAACTCAGCAAACGTGCAATACTTTCAGGGTAGTGGCTTCTATAAAGACAAATAGATAACTCTAAATATTGCAGTCTGAATGTCTACCACAGCAATGTACATGCTACCACTGCCCTGCCAGAATGGAATAAAGCCACCAAACTGTACATAAGGCACTAAGGGGTTTATTTAAATATTGCCAGACAGAGTAAATTACCTTGTCGTCCTGATGGAGTACCCACCTGCCAACATTTTAAATGTCTGTCAGCTCAGCTGACAAGTCACCCACTGACTGGGGGAGCCGTATCTGCTGACCTGCTGTGCTGCTGATGGCCGGGCTTAGCTCCGCTGTGTTTCCCTGGCAGGGCTTTGCTCCGCTGTGTCTCCCTGGCCGGGCTTGGCTCCGCCGACCCCCTGTTCTCCTGTGTGGCACCTGTGAGCCGGGCTCTGCTTCGCTCGCTGCCTGGCCGGGCTTGGCTCTGCCGGGCCCCCATGCACTACATTGCCCAGCAGCCTCATTGCAGCAAGGACTCCGCTGACGTGAATTGGAAGCGCCGGAAGGCGCATAAAGGCTCCCTTGGTATTGAGGCCGGGGGAGCAGTATCTGCTGACCTGCTGTGCTGCTAACGGCCGGGCTTAGCTCCGCTGTGTTTCCCTGGCCGGGCTTTGCTCTGCTGTGTCTCCCTGGCCGGGCTTGGCTCCGCCGACCCCCTGTTCCCCTGTGTGGCACCTGTGAGCCGGGCTCTGCTTCGCTCGCTGCTTGGCCGGGCTTGGCTCCGCCGGGCCCCCTTGCACTACATTGCCCAGCAGCCTCATCGCGGCAAGGATGCCGCTGACGCGAATTGGAAGCACCAGGATGCCCATAAAGGCTCCCTTGGTATTGAGGCCGGGGGGAGAAGTATCTGCTGACCTGCTGTGCTGCTGACGGCCGGGCTTAGCTCCGCTGTGTTTCCCTGGCCGGGCTCTGCTCCGCTGTGTCTCCCTGGCCGGGCTTGGCTCCGCCGACCCCCTGTTCCCCTGTGTGGCACCTGTGAGCCGGGCTCTGCTTCGCTCGCTGTCTGGCCGGGGTGGCCCTGCCGGGCCCCCTTGCACTACATTGCCCAGCAGCCTCATCGCGGCAAGGACACCGTTGTCGCGAATTGGAAGCGCCAGGAGGCGCATAAAGGCTCCCTTGGTTCCTCGTCCCGCGGGACGCGGGCGCGCCCGGGAGAAGCCCGGGACAAGGGCGGGGCCGTCTGCGGCCGTCAGAGGCCAGAAGAGGCCGGGCTGGGCCACGGATTTTGGCCCCTTTCTTCCGGACCCTATATAAACTGTGAGATATATAACCTGTAAACTTTTATTTTCATGTTTAGTGGCCTTTTTAAATGAACTCGAACTAGAAGCAGATCCTGGGTGACCCGTTGTTTTTTCAACAGTACTTGTGTCATTAATCTTGATGTGCCCTAGGCTCCCTAAAATGTCGAAACTAAGATCGGCAAAAACATCGACATTGACTGAGACCAGGACAATGGATAACTATCTAGTTAAGGTGGTCAGTAAGATCAATAAAGAAAGGCGACTCATTAAATAGGGTAAGCCCAATAGCCTCACCTACAAGTCCGAGATCGCCTCTAGTTCCCCCAGCTCAGGCGGATAGTTGTAATGAAGATCCAATTGTAATTAATACTAATGATGTATCCCCAGCAGAGACACAGGAAGAGCGGGAAGAACTAGCCGATCCTACCCTGTGTTTGAACTCCGACACCCTCTCCTAGGCCTTCACCAGCCCAATCGCCTGTTCGAAGAGTTGTGAGGGCATGTAGGAAGGCTCTGTAAAGCGGGGGGGGGGCGGAAATCAAAAAAGACAGGGACTACATCAACTAGTTCAGGGAGTGCATCTGAATCCACAAATAATGCTGAGTTGAATAATCTGCTCCCTGCCCATATTGAGCTATTGGCAAGTATCATCGAATCAAAATTAGAACTTATGATTAGACCTCTTGTTGTAAAAATTAGACCAGGTTACTCAAGCGGTTTCTAGATTATCGGGTCTTCTAGAATCACACATAACCCTGACTAAAACACATAAGTGTGCCACTGCTGGCAATAATGTAATAGGGGTTGTAGGTAGCGCTAGCAAAGGGGGAAATGGGGCCACAGAAACCACACAAACTACAATAGCTATTCAACCACCAAAGGCACCAATCCGTAATCCACCATCACTTCTAGCACCAGTAACCCAACCATCTCCACCAAATACTGGTAGCCAGAATATTATAACTGAGGGGAACAATGGAGGGAGAAGTGTGCCTAAGAGAAGAACTACAGTTAATCTCCTTCCGGAGTGTGTTCCATACACAGTCGTATTAACAAATGTCCCTGAGGTTGATTCCTGTCTTACTGATTCTAGACTAGAAACTCATGCTGCCTTAAAAAATAAAACACTAGCGTGGTGAAATAGGAACAGTGGTTTCCCATTTGCTTTTTCAAACGACATAATTTCTACACGAAGAGTCAGTTGGATTGGTAATGCTAGAAAGAACACTAGGGGGGACTGTATTATTGTAAATTTCAAGCACCCGCAACATGTTGCCACAGTCCTCCTTAGAGCAGCTTCCTTACCTATAGTGGATAACACCGTATGTGCAAGGCCTCTTGGGTTTTTCTATAATCATCTTGTTAATACCCAGCCTCCACAATCTGACCAGCATAAGTTTCCAGTCAACGGAAACAGAAGGGGAGTTGCCTGTTCTGCGCCAAATGTTTATCAACACCTAAACAGTCAGGATTCTTATTGTTATCAGCTGGCTAGCACGTACAACCAATTTGATCAAGCCCTACCATTATTCAATCGCTATACCCCTTTATCCTCACTGGAGGAAAATGATTGACTCACAATCGAACCTAGGACCATAGCTCAGCCCCCAACACCTACTTTCAGAATTGCAACCTGGAATATTGCCGGTATTAAGGCCAAAGTTGGAAATGATGTGTGGATTAATACATTAAAAACTTTTGACATTATCAGTTTTACAAGAGACCTGGGATCAAGCTAATAGCTTTTCTTTGGATGGTTACAGTCATTTTTGCATTCCAGCAACCAGTAGTGTTGCAGGCAGAGCCAAGGGCGGTTTACTAAGTTTATTTAAACTTGATATAAAAGGCACAATAACTCAGTGTAATTCAGGATGTGATAATTGTTTAATCGTTGAACTTTCTACCCAGGATAAGGCCAAGATTTTATTCATACATTTTTAAAATTCAAATGCAAATGAGTGTACCGGTTACAATTTGAATGTACTAGACAAATTTTTGTCAGCTTACAGTGTAAATGTGAATACTTTTGAAATAATATTTCTTGGGGATTTTAACATTCACCCCTGCACCCTACCATGCATTAGTCGTGAGGAAGAAGGTCCTCCTCTTTCTTCGTCTATCCATCTGGAACATACTAGACGGGGGGAGTACTTCGAAAACTTCCTGGCTAGATGGAATTTATATGAGTCAGGTTGCGGGGATGGTAAAAGTAGGTCCCCTACATTTAAGGGTAAAGATGATGGTACTATCATTGATTATATTTTCATGTCTTCTTTTTTGTTGTGTAAGGTTTTAGATTATAATACTGAGGTCTCGGTTTTTAGTGACCACAACCCGGTCTTCATGGAAATAAAGCATACGGACCTACTTTCATTGAAAACGGTGACACACAGAGGTGGCCTAAATGTGTCCGTTAAAGATCAAGGACGTAGGCTAAAATGGACGAATATAGTCCCTGAAACCTTTTTGCAAGAGGTATTGAATAAGGTTGAGGATGAAGTGGCATATGCCTAGCAAATCCGGCCTAAAATAAAGATGTTGTTCTTGCCTTTGATAATATTTGTATTGAAATGAATCATAGCCTACTTGTGGTCCAAGTCAGAAGCCGCTTCCAGGCAAGAGGTGGTTTGATAGAAAATGCTCCAAGGCACACAGAGATTTACTTAGAGCCCTGAAGGCCACTCCAAAAAACCGTGGTCAAATAGCTAGTTTAAGGACCGTGTATAAAAAAGCCATTCTAGAAAGAAAAAAGGAGTTGAAAGACGATGCTTGGGCCCAATTACTTGACCCAGATACCCTAAAAAATAGTGGATTATTTTGGAAAATTATAAACCAACCATTATTTTTGGTTGAGGACAATTCCCCTCTTGAGGCAAATATCCCAGACGAGGGTTGGATAAAACATTTTAGTAAAATGTATTCCTATACTAGTAATGATTCTCCAATGGGGGTCACCACTTTCATTGTTGAGGGTTCTGCTGTAACCTTCGAGGTTGCAGAAGTGGAAAGGGCAATGGACCTGACCCTGAAAAACAAGGCTCCAGGCCCTGATGGGGTCCCTGCGGATGTTTTTAAATGTGCCCCAAAATTTTGGTCAAAAATCTTGTGTAACGTTTTTAATGTCCTAACCCATGACAATATACCGGCCTTGTGGAAAAAATCAATTATTATTCCAGTCTATAAGAAGGGTAACAGGCAGGACCCCTCCTGTTCCAGACCCATCTCTCTAATTGACTCTTCTGGGAAAATATTGGGTCGGGTCATTTTGCTTAAACTGAATGAATGGGTGAATGAGAGAGGGGTCCTATCAAATGTCCAGTATGGGTTTAGACAAAAGAGGAGCACGTTAGACCAAGGTCTTAACTTGCATCTGCTAGTGGATAAATATACCAAGGCCAAGGAGGGGTCCATGTACCTGGGGTTCATGGACCTCTCGTCAGCCTTTGACCTTGTAAATCGGTCAAAGTTGTGGCAAATTTTACTTGATATGGGTCTTGATAGGGCTTTAGTTAATCTTCTGGCGGACTTACATTCAGGGCTACTAGCTTCGGTCAGGGTCACTTCGGAGGGCATTTGTACCAGTCATTTTACCTCAGAAAGGGGTGTCAGGCAGGGGTGCATCCTGGCTCCCCTTTTATTTACAATTTACATAAATGCCCTGGAACCCGCTCTAAAAGAGGCATCCCTTGACATTCCACGTGTAGGAAAACTTGGAATTCCAGTTCTCCTATACGCGGATGATGCCGTCTTGCTTTTGCGGACTGGGGTCGGTCTACAACGCCTTCTGGACGTATTTGAGAATTTTATGGGTTCTTTGGACCTTAAGATAAATGTTAAGAAGTCCCAAATTATGATAATGGGTAGGTGTTTTAGGAAGAAGAACTAAAAACCTTTACCTGTGGCAAAGAATAACTTTGTAGAGTACCCACTTTCCCATATCTGGGGATTACTTTTGATGATAGAGGGAACTGGGGACCACAGTTAAAAAATAGAAATATTTCCTTTGCAAGAACCTCTTCTGCTCTTCAGGGTTTCTCGAAAAAACTGGGGGCTAGGCCAATAGTAACACTGATGAAAATCTACAAAGCAAAATGCCTCGCAGTGGCTACCTATGGTAGTTCAATCTGGGGATATTGCTCCCCGGATTGTTTACAGATTACAGAGAACACATTTTTAAGAGCTGTTCTCTCTGTGCCACAGTCTACCCCGTCATATACAACTCATACTGAATTTGGAGTAGGTTTCATTTCAAATATGATAAAAATGGCCCCTCTATTAGCATGGATGAAGATCTGGTTGAATCAGGAAATTCCCCTTAACCACATCATTTTGAAAGACTGCTTACAGCTAGATAGATATAATAAAATTCAGTGGCTAGCATATATCAAAGACAGTTTTGCCAAGTTAGGGAGACCAGAGTTTTTTTCCTCTCCAGTGTCGATAACATCAAAGGACATTGCACTTATTAAGGGTGCAATGGGAGAAATGCTAAGTTTGGAGAGAGAACAAATGGAATTTAAAAAACCTACTGTGAGGGCTAACATTATTATGAGTACCCAAGAAGGACCTGAAATGTATTTAACCATTGTGAATCGACCATATCATCGGTTCCTCTTAACTCGATTCCGGTTTAACTTGATCCACTTGAACCTTGGCCATTTTCCAATTTGGAGTACCCCTGAAAACGCAATGCCGTGTTCTTGTGATAATTTCTCCACTCAGAACACAATGCACTTTTTGATGTTCTGTGGTCACTACACGGCATTAAGGGCGACATTTTTGATCCCCATTCTAAAGGAGGCTGTGTTTATTCAAGTTAAGCCAGCTCTTTTGTTTCTACAATTATTGCAGACCCCTAGGATCATGTTCCATGTTGCTAGTTTTTTAGTGGGTGCTGTTAGGATTAAGAATAGGAAGATGATTAATAACTCCTAAATGTTGATTTATATTGGGATGAAATCGAGAATCATGTTTACACAATGGAAATGTTTACAGAATGATAATGAAATGTGGGTATCTATAATGTATGATGTTTTGTATCCTTTTTAGCATTACCTAATTTTAATGAATTTTTAAAGGAAATTTTTTAAAACTTTTGGACATATTTTTTACTGTGTATAATTAATTGTGATTTTACCTTGTATAATTTATGTATTATAGTATATGTAAATTTTGTATAGTACTATTGTCTTTTTATGATATTGATTTATCGAAATAAAGTATTTTGACTTACTGACACTCACTGACAGGAACCACCGTAAGGCAGTTCCTGCCAATGTTTAGATTCTGGCGTATGGCTCCGTCAAATATGACACAGTCATACAGTAAATTTGAACATTTTTTATTTCAAAAACAAAATCCCAAAGTTGTTGCCCCCCTCTCCAGCCATGGGAGCCATCTCCCATGGTGAGCGAGGCATTTTCAATTTTTTTTACTGCCCCTTACCACCAGGTTTTTCCTGGCGGTGATGAGTAGTAGAAAAGGGCGGGAGGATATATGGCCAATTCTCCAATGGCCCTTACTCCGTTGGCCCATTGGAGATGTTCGGCCACAGTGGATACGGAGTCGTCTCTGCCATTGCCAAACTAAGGTATGCCTGCATCTAAATTCAGCGGGGGAACCAATAAATCGATGGTAAGAATACTCTTACCACCAATATATACACCAGGCCCTAATCCCCCAAACTCTGACCATTTAGCAACTTTTTTCATGTCAAGGCCACAAACTGCTGGTACCTGGATTGCACATTTGAAGTTGTGTTTAGTAACCTAGTTTCCTTCTACTGACTGCTACATCCACTTTAAATAGCAGTCTGGCCACAGACTCTTTCGGTCATCACCACAACAACTGCAATACATCTTTAAATCTGTCTTCTGATTTTTCCCAGTCATGATTATCACGGAGTTGCTCTACACCCTGGTATTCCTAACTTGCTTTTGAAGCCATGACAGATGTCCTTAGTGCTCTCTGCTGCAGAGGTCTATGTTGAAATTTGGTAAACAACATTCAATCAGTTAGAAAGACTTATAGCTGTAGCTCGTGTATCCACTTAACAGAATGCTATTTCCCCATGTTTAACCTGTGCCTTTATTCCTAACCCTACATGAATATTACAGTCCTATGTAGGATGCTCTTGATCATATTTTTACACACGTCAGTCCTGGTCATTTACTGACACATTTTATTTTTCAGTAAATAATTGGGTATCTTTTTTCTTATTGTCCCACATCACTTTCAAGTCACTATTCTCTGCGGCAATTACTAATTTCAATTGTCCCTTTATTCTACAGTTGCATTTGTAGTTAACCCTTTAATTGCTGCCGACGGCCAACGGTCGTCACGAGCGCTACCTCCCCAGTGCTGCGCACGACGGTTGGCCGTCGGGTCAGCATTCGTTCTCCGAACGTTCAGCACTGGGCGCTGAATGTTCGACGCTGGGAACGGGTTAATTGAAGTATTATTTAATTTCAGATGTTCTCAATCAACAGTTGTGTTACTGGATCTTCTTTGTCAATATATTCGTAAATTGGGCTTTTTATTCATTGGTTGAGAGCTTAATTTACCCTTTTTTCATTTCATATCTTCAGAGTTCTACGATATATACTTGAGATAAACATAGCTTATAGCTCAAACCATTTAAAGGAACAATTGGGCAAACGTTATACAGTCAAACTACGTTTTTTGGTAAAATGTGATATTACATTATGGTAAAGAAACTAATAGATTTGATTTGCCCTGGTATTTACTAACATTTTTAAGATGCAGTGGCTATATGAGAACTGTTAGACTCAAATGTATGACTTCATCAGTGAAATTCCAAGTATTAAAATGTAAAGAGGTGAAATAGTAAAACCTACCGCACACCAAGCATTACATGATACAACAGAATTCTGTTGGCTATGATAAATGCTGGGCTAGCTTTGCCTGTTACCCCTAAAGAGCTCTTTCTTGTTAAACTAGCCCACTTACCACCCTGATACTTTTATTCCAGGTTTTCTACACACTATGTTTATGAGCTAAGCAAGTATCACTCATGAGCCAAAGCCAGTACTGACTTAGAATTGTGGGTGTACAGTAGAAGTCATATTCTGCAGTAAATATATGCACTTGACAAGAAAAGCCACTAATGGATATTGAAGGTTCTAATGGGCTAACATTACCTCTATTTTTTCATGAATGAATTGTAGTCTGTACCTTGAAAATGGTACATAATCTGACTTACCTAACAAACAATCAAAGTTAGATGGTACTAGGGAACTAGCTGGACTTAGATGTCTTAAATTGAAATCTGTTAGTGAGTATACCAATCCAGCTATTTGCTTACAACCATGTATGCCTAATTCTCCTGATTTTGCTGGAGACTGCATAAATAAGAGTCCAACCCACTGTGATAAACTAAGAATTCCCCTAAGCCGTCAAATGTTCTACCCTTTAAAGAGGAACTATGCTTATCTCTGTACAAACCATGTGCATTATAAAAGCCTATGCTTCACTAAATTTAGCTTTACGGGTTTTGCCAGGACATGACAACTTGAGATTTCTTCCTGCTATGAAAAATGATTGTGTTGATCATAATCTATTGTACGCTGCTTTGTTGGACTAGATAATTTTGTAATGAAGCAGCCACTGTTATCAGTGACTAATTCATATCCAAGCTATTTCCTCAAAACCGTGCCTAAGCGCTAAAATTCACAAACATTACCATGAAGAGTCAAAATGTAAAGCGCAAAGCCGTTGAAGTTAAACAGAATGGTACTGGAAAGTTAACTTAGACCAACAAGAATGAACGTGGAGAGGGTATGAAAGTGTGACACAGAAATGCTGAAGCATGAATTTTACTCCAATTTGCCACAAAATGGCAACTGATGTATACTAACAGGCAGAAAATGACTTGCACTTAAGCAACTGATGTTGTTTGGCTTGACAAATGGCAACTACCGGGTAATTGAAAAGAATATATGATCACATCCCGCATACCAAAATCCCGCATTTTTAATCCCGCAATTACAATTAGGCCGCATACAAAAATAACTACTACTTTTAGAACGAATATGCATTTATCACGCATGCCTTTAAAACGAAAAGGCATGCATGTTAAATGTATACTCGCTTTAAAAGTAAAAGTAAGAGCACCCTAATCTACACTTCACTCAAAAATAAAACATTCCTGATTTTTAAAAAAAAATATATTATTATAAAATGGTTAATTCTTATGTTTTTAAATAAAATGTACCTAATTAAAAAATATTTTGTTAAAAAATTGAATTATTAATTTATATTTGATTAAATATATATATATATATATATATATATATATATATAAAATTTTAATTATATTTATATATATGTTTTTTTTAATTACCCTGTAAACCCTAAAATACCCCAGTACCCCAAAACCCAAACCTAGCCCTGAACCCTAAAAAAACCCTGTACCCCAAACCCAAACCTAGCCCAGAACCCTAAAAATACCCCTGTACCCCAAAACCCAAATCTATCCCTGAACCCTTAATACCCCTGTACCCCAAACCCCAAATCTATCCCTGAACCCTTAATACCCCTGTACCCCAAAACCAAGCTCTGAACCCTAAAAATACTCCTGTTCCCCAAAACCCAAACCTAGCCCTGTACCCTAAAAATACCCCTGTACCCCCAAACCTAGCCCTGAACCCTAAAAAACCCCTGAAACCCCAAACCTAGCCCTGAACCCTAAAAATACCCCTGTACCCCAAAACTAGCCCTGAACCCTAAAAATACCCCTGTACCCCAAAACCCAAAGCTAGCCCTGAACCCTAAAAATACCCCTGTACCCCAAAACCCATACCTACCCCTGAACCCTAAAAATACCCCTGTACCCCAAAACCCAAATCTAACCCTAAACCCTAATAATACCCCTGTACCCCAAAACCCAAACCTAGTCCTGTACCCCAAAACACATACCTACCCCTGAATCCTAAAAATACCCCCTGTACCCTAAAAATAACCCTGTTCCCCAAAACCCTAACATACCCTTAAAAAATACTTAACATATCCCTGAACCCCCAAAACATATACCCTACACCCCCAAATTAAAACCATATACCTACCTTACACTTAAATATTAAAAACTTATGCTTTTACCATTCATGCTTTTACAACGAATTTCGTTGTAAAAACATGCGTGATAAAAGAATATAAGAAATAAAAACATGCGTTATAAAAAACTGCGGGATAAAAGTACTTGCGTGATAATGGTATGCGGGATGATGGTATGCGGGATAAAAAATGTGAGATGATGGCTGTATACCATTCATAATTGAAAATGAATATCACATACACGTGTAGTTGCTGGCCAGCAGCATTTTTAGGAGCCAATTTAGTGCCGAAAATTATTCCCTCCAGGCCCCTTTTCACAAAAATATGTCTTTTTATCATATTTTCAACTAGCAAATGGAAGTCATGATTACTTTAACTTATACCAGGGTACAAAGAATTACAATTCAACAGAGAACAGTCAAGTTCTTGGGAGGCTGCCTGGAGTTGATAAATTCAATGGAGTAGTGCCTTACTTTTTCAAGAAGCCTAAAGGTGCAAAGGCAGGGGTGTATTATCATTTCCTTATCTGCCAGGACACACAATGAAGAATCAAAGGTGACGGCCCTTGCCTGGGTCTGATTGAAAAAATACGATCTAAAAGGAAGATAGATGTGAATCGCTGATTGGCACTAACATTTATCCGCTCTCCAAAGAATAGATTTAATATTTATATTTTGGGGACATCCGTGTTATCTGGAACTACTCTTGAAAGGAACTGGGGTACCTGGGCTGTAAGTAGACCACTCAGGTGGAAATTAATGAGACATACAACTTTGTGTCTCTGTTACATATGGTTTTGTCTCAGAGAGCTTTGGAGAAACGCTGCGAAGCCGGGCATATTCGTTAGAATGATACTGGCCGGCAAACAATGAGACAAGGTAGGCCAGTCCAGGTCCAGCCGGGTCTCGCTCTTTCAATCTTCAATTAGGGACAGGTAACTAATATTATGTTTGATGGTATTGAAAAGTAGATCTAGGAGGTGAAGATCTACTTTCCCATCTATATCCCATATTTAGAGTGAGATGTCTAGCTTGACGAGAGAGCACAACTTCTATTCTGAGAGGGTGGAAGCCCCATATTTATGTATGAATAGCCAGAGGCACAGACACACAAATGCTTTGAAACGCACACATATACACATACACAGTTCCATGCGATCTAGCACAGACACATGCTATCAAGCACAGACAAATGGCAACACATTTCCAACTTCAACATTTTCTGCAATGCACACTGGAAATATACTGCTGTTGGAACAGTTTCTAATCTTGTTTTCTTCCATCTATGCAGATATAACTAATGTGATTCTTAATTATCCCAATATCCAATATGGATTGAATTCAGGAAGAAAATATCACGCTGGCACAATACATCTTCCCTATCCCACACTGACTAAAGAAGAAAGCAATATATGCTAATGTGTGTGTAATCCTACAATTTGGCCTTATTAGTAAATTGAAATCTTACAATTTCGTGCAACTGTACACATTTTAGTTCTTGTCTTAACAAATGTGTGGCTTTGCCTCTTGTGCACACTGCCATCATACACAGTACAAGCAGCCTGGATATATCCAGAAAATAAATCCGGTAAGTTTTCAGTATTTGGACGTTTTTGTCAGGGCTATAGTTTGACAATGAATGTTAGTAACCACTGATTACAATCAAGTGCATATCAAACACACATACCTTTATTTATGATCGATTTCCTGTATACATCTCTGTGTGTCGCTCTTTTCCCCTTACATTATAGAAACTGAAAAAGCACAGTAAATCTACACAAAATCACAAACTGTAGAGCCATCTACCGAAAGCATCGTAAAACGTTCATGACATTGCCCTGAATTTAGAATGCATGTGAAGGTCAACAAGCAGTCCTACTGAAAATCCCATGCGAATTAAATGCGCCCATTTAGAGTTGATTTTATTTCAAAACAAGGCTGTAACTTAGCAAACCTGGTTGGTTGTGGCTGTTGCAGCGAAGGGGACGCTTGTGGCAGTTGTTGCGGCTGCAGACACACTCGCCTGGGTAGCACCGTGCACCATGGGAACTTTCGTAGGGAAAATCACAAAAGCAGACACACAGAAGAGTGCAGCATTATGGGAGCCATGGCAACACGTGGCGGAATAGTTCAGCAATGTGTTTGTAAAAAGCGGTAGGCCACATTCGAAGGTATCATGCAATCACAGTGCAAAGCAGGGCAGCGTCCCGGGGAGGCATTGAAAGAGAAAACATAAGAAATGCCGGTTACCATCAAATACATCATCACAAACACTCCAAAATAAAGCAATATACAAATAATTTACATTTCTTTACATCCAAAAATATTCACATTTAACAGTGTAAAGCTGTGATTTCAATACAGTGACACTAAATCACGAGTTTCAAAATAGTTATCCAGCTTAACATAGTACCAAACAATTTTTTAAATAGGAGGGTACGTTCTTGACAATAAAACTCACAGTCCAATCAAAATCCATCTATGTTGCCAGCGAAAGTGACAGTACAAAAAACAATATGAAACCTACTTTATAAACAAAGCAGTTATTTTACCCTTGTAATAGGTAAATTGGTAGTACAAAAAGAAATTACATTACAGTATAATCTGCTTTTGATGAATTTAAAAACAAAGTAACCCCACCAATGGATTTTGATAGTCTGCAAGTGGTCAAGTAGCAAAAAAATATTAAGAAACAAAGCTTGCACCTACCAACACTTGTAGCGGGTGTCATGCACAATATTGAGCCTGCCCATCATGCATTGCAACAGGAAGGTGGATTTGAAAGGGAAAAGAATTAAAACAACCCATCACACGTGTAATTAGGAAATTGTTTCCACAAAAAAGAAAAACTGTTATTATGGCAACAGTAGAATGTAACTGTAAGCAGAATTCAATCAAACAATTGCACAGTGAGAAGTTAGCTGTAGGTGAAGAGAAAGCACATTTAACTGTGGAAGGGCAGAGAAGATTCTGTTTTTATGCATACTTCTATGGCAATATTCATAAAACGGTAAGTGACTAAGAGGGTTAATCTCAATAACAAAAGCTGATGTATACCTATTCTACTACATATTAATTGACTGATAAATACAGTTTTAATGTAACTAAGCAGAATATCTCCCAAACTAACTACCCAAAGTATCCTTACATCAGAGCAAGGCTGACACATTGGCATCAAAACATTTGGCCATTGCAATTGGGTCTCACAGTTTTGTTCCTGTACAATGCTAGGTGAAGTCTCTTGTGTCACTGTACCTACTGCGTAAAGGAAGAATTATTTTATGTCTCCTAGAATGCAACTATTGATACATTTTGAATATCTCTATGCTTTATATAACATTCTCTACAGGAGTCACATATCTAAGCAAGAATCTGCCCACAAGGTGAACCAGAATAATCTCTTTCATTTTGCAATGAGGATCCAAAGCAGTATGAAAATGTGTGTTCTTGCAAGAGTAGGTCAGATATACTGTGCTTTAAATGTCATCACCTAATCACAACAGGCTTAGTATAGCCAGTCTTGAAATATGAAGCTGGCTTGATCTGAAAATGTTTTTTTCTATGTATATTATTGACATTAGCTCTGCCAACAGTCCACACAGTCAAAGTGATTTACAGTGAATGAACACGAGTCAGCAATGAAAATAGTTTTTACTCAACAAGATAATGTGAATGTAAACCTACAAAACACAGAAATATTTCTAATATCATATGCTTGTGCTAACTCTAAATGAATAGCAATGGCTTAAGAAAGACAGTAACACATTTAATCATTTTCACTTATGGATCATGTAAAACGAGTAATAATTAGATTATCTCTGTCTTCACAGATAATATACACTTACTCTCATTTGGGAAATATAAGCTACTTTCATTGCTGTTCATGTTTTTTTAAACAAAAAAGGTAATCAAGAATAAAGAATGAAAAAGTAAATTTTGTGAAAGGATGAGGACAGAAAACCTCCATAGACATTAGCTTGGAAACTGCAAGAGATGCAACAGTTATTAGGTGATCACACATATAATCAAGTGCTGTAATTATGATTTTTAAATATTAAAGCAGTCCTTAAAATATTTGCAATTGTTCACAAATAATGTTAAAGGCACAAATGAATAGTTCACAAATGTGTTTTCCTAATGGCCCTAAATCTGCGTTTTGTTTTATTTATTTGGTGTTTTAGGGCCAGATGTATGATGGCGGGACCCGATTGTCAAAGTAGGTCACAATGACTAACATCACCCAGACTAACAGTCAGAATTGGGTGTAGCATTGATTGATCAGATCCATGAGCCAATTTTCAAACAGAGTCAAAGTACTCCCTACAGAGGATCTTTAAGTAACAAGATCCCACCACACTCACAGCACACTTTAGGGTGTATGCTGATATTTGCATCACAGTAGCCCGTTACTTTGGCCACACACTTAATTGGTCCTAACGAAAGCCTCTTGAACACATCTAAAGGCTGAAACTAGTAGACCTAAATCTTTAAGGGACACAGAGGTACATTTTAAAACCTCATGCTGATCCCGACAATGTTTTTACCTATGTCCTAGGACCCTTCCATTAAAACTTTTTACAAGGGTTTTTCCTAGAGACATTTTTTATCACATAATTGCACTTCGCACTTCTCACACAAACAACCAGCTCCGCTGTAATTCAGGCGTTGAAGCACAGCTCGATTGCACTCGGTGATCCAACTGGGCCCCAATGATGAAGCATGCCACCTACTAGGTAGGAGGGTGAGGGGTTCCTAAAACTACTATCTGTTGTTTGCACTCCTTTTTCGAAGGTTCAGGTCAGGAGCTACAACCTAAAACCTACTAAAGGACTTGTCCAATTTGTTTTTTTGTTCACTAGGTCTTCATCCATTTTTTCCGCTTACTGGTCACTGCACCATACCCCACACTGACCTTTAATTTGAATATACACTATGTCACTATTCGTTGGTTACGAAATAACAAAATCAATAAAAGGATATATTTGTGGAATACATTTTTTTATAAGCGATTGATTTATTCTTCTCTATCATTGAATGGTGTATTGTTTACTGATTCTGCTACCCAGCAAGGAAATATTTCACACAACTTCTGTGGGAACTCTGTCATAATGGCTCTGTCAATTATTCTGTCCCGCTTGGAATACTGAGTTCTTGTTGTTGTTTTATACTATTTGAATTATAGGACAAGGTCAACAAAAGTTTATATAAACCTAAATTCTCAAATGACTGCACTAGACCGCAAAGTACTGAGCAAGAAATGGATGAAACCAAATAGCGCAAGGAAAATGCGGAGAAAAATGCAAACAAGGCCTGTTCTATCTGACCAAAGAAGATCAAGGCAGGAGGAATTCACTCGCAGAACAATAATAATATACCACTTAGTGCACTGTAACATCAAGTGGAGGAACCATAAGTGCCAATATACAACTGCAAGTAAAATATAAAGTGTAATTCCAATATTGAAGAAAGCTGTGACGAATTTGGAACTACGAGTCCCAGAATGCATTCTAACTGGGCACACAAATTGACACTATAAAGGGTGAAAGTGAAAAAGGACTCGCGTAACGGTGAGAAAGACCATCTCTTGGTCAAAACGTTTGGTGGTGGTAATGCTGGTGGTAACTATGCTTTATTAAAAGTGATATTGCACTGCCAGCGCAATTGGGGGGGCTCTATGGAGAGCTTTGAATACGTAATTGCAGGGGGGCAGAAGCCATCGGGTAATATTTTAGCAGCAGGACTACAAGTCCCAAGAAGGCAAAGACTATTCAGGCCCATTAGAGGATTATATAACAGCTATTGGAGACCAGTTCCTACTGCATCTACCCCATTACAAGCCCCTGATCAAGGACAAGGGATCTCCGAAATACGTAGGGCTGGCTGTCGGAAATACCTTGTTGTACAGGACGGTTTGCCGAATGAAGGGATTCTGCTCGAAGCAGGATTCAAACTGCACTGAGTGTGTCTTCACTTGTGGGTGACTTTTTGAAGAATATATATATATATATATATATATATATATATATATATATATATATATATATATATATATATATACAGGTTCACTGTGCAACTTGGTTGCAGGCGCACACTCCTTACCGCAAGATAATGTCACAGTCCAGTAGTACTTGGGGTAAATTTAATTTATTCGTGGTACAAAGCCGTATAACCCAACGCGTTGCGGTGTAAACACGCCTTGATCACGCCGTGATCCATATATGCTGCTGTTGTGGTTCTGTGATGTTTACAGAAATGAGGACATCAGTGTACGGGAGGCATCTGCCTAATAAAATGCAGGAACGAAGCAGAACTATAGTGTGAAGTAGTGTGGCTCACTGGTTAGAGGCGGCAGACCCGAGAGCAGAGGACGGCCCGGGACCAGGGTTCGATTCCCGGCGCGGCAGGTTTCTGGACCAGGGTCAGCGGACTCGATAATTCTCTCGCCTCGGTGCCCACTCTGATCAGCGATCACACTCGGCAACTCTGGGCATTAGCTTGCCTCATCTTCACTAACGGCCCCACCAGACCGCCGGGGATGCCTGGTCTCACCCTGGAGATACCCATTAAGGGACCATCTCTCAGGGAAGCCAGGAAGGGTTTCGCAGCGGTCGAAGCGCCTTGGGACCCTACGGGTAAGTAGTGCGCTATATAAATGCCAATACATTTACATTTACATTTACATAACTATATTGCAGAACTGTAGACTTTACCCACTGGGGTTTTTTTAATAACTTTAATGCATACTCATGGGCAAAACTCACTAGAGGAAAACACAGCGCAACGTGATCAAGGGCTTTCCAGCTCGAAACGCGTTGTGTGTGGGTTCGCTTGAATAAAGAAAAGAACTGCCCAGAAATCTACGAGGTCTGCGTCTCTTTCCTCGCCGAAGCCACAGCGCGGCAATTGGAAGTGGTTTGAGTGTTTGGAATATATATCGACCCCATTGATGACAGAACTGATAACATCAAGCAGTGATTGTGAGTGTTTGCTAAACATTTATGAGTGTTAAATATATATGTAAGGCTATTACATGAGTTATATTAGTTTAATTTGTGCACTACTGATGAGTGACTACTTCTATCGTATATCATGTGAGTGACTGTGTGTGCATCCATGTGTCAGTGGGAGTCTAAGCAGCTGCATGGGTGTATAACTGAGTGTGTGAGTGGCTATGAGTGACTAGGTGGCTGTGTGACTAGCTGTATGAGTGAGTGACTGGGTGTGTAAGAGGCTGTATGAGTAAGCGAGTGCAAACAAGAGGTTGTATTGGGTAGGAGTGGGTGAGGGAGTGTTTCTGTGGATGATGTGGTCAGTGATTTATTTGAGATGTCATCAGTGATGTATTCAGTGATGTCACTGACCATGTCATGAGTGATGTAATATGTGAGGTCATAAGCAGTGCATATAGTGAACTCAGGTAACTGCTGAATTTCACTGGTTTTGTACGAGTCACATCTGAGCCTAACTATAACGTCCCTGTAACCTTTAGTTTATTCACATATACATACATATATGTTCACTGAAAAAACAAAGGTTAAAGTGATGTTATAGTTAAGTTTAGAAATGAGATAAGAACTAATGACTAGGGCACTGCTTATGACCTCACGTATTGAATCACTCATTACATGTTTAATCACTGATAACGCCACTAATGACATCTCAAACTATATTATTGGTGACATCCCGGATGACATTACGCATGATACTATTATTCACATTACTTTATAACCCCTTACATAATTTTAAAGTAGAAATATTTTAGTAAACAGCCTATTGTTATACACTGCCTAGAGGTACTGTGAGTACACCGGTGGGTACACAGAATGTTAATAGCGTAAGCCCTGGAGGCAAGTGTCGTTGTGAATGTTGAAAGTAATATGGTGTGTTATCTACAAACCAGTAAAGTTTGAGGGGCTAATAGTATGCAATATTAAACAAAATAAAGGCTGACAGGACATCATGTGGGTTGCAGGGCATGTTTGAAATTCCGCAATTGCTTAAAGTTAAGGCATGTTGGCAAAATCTGTGACAAAATCCAAAGCTTCTGTTGACCATAAAGTATCCAACAGTGGGCACATGCCCATGTTATAGTACAGGGATATAGATAAATTCTATGTAACAAGGATGCTTATATGTAAATGTACTTGTAAAGCGCACTAATACCCCAACCGGGGTGTCCTGGCGCTGGAACGCATACCGCTGTGGAACCCTTCCTGGCTTTTCCCTGTGAAATGTCCACTCCTGGGTCCCCCCCCAAGGTGAAGCCAGGCATCCCAGCGCTGTTGGGGCCGTTGTGGAGATTAAGCAAGCTATTTCCCTGAGTTGCAGAGAGGGACCCATGATTAGAATAGGCACTGAGGCGAGAATTATCAGGTCCAAGGAAATTGAGCCCAAGACCCGCCGAGGAGGGAATTGAACCCTGGTCCTGGGCCAGACCTCTGCATCAGGGTCTGCCACTCTAACCATTGAGCCACACTTCTCTTTATATGGTGTGGATGTTTAAAGTTAGCTTAGGATTTTGAGGTCCTGAAGATTGTTCTATAATGTAAAAGTAGGGGTGACCTACTTAGGGTGTTTTTACTCACCATGGGATTGATGCATGATTCTACAATTGCATGCCATTGTTCTCATCTCAGGAATGTGCGTAGAGTATATTAGAAAACTACAGGTAGAGTCTGGTAGAACGTGTCTTATCAAAGGAAAATGCACACTTCACTTAAAACTTTGGATTATGTGAAGATTTTAATGTCATCATTGCTGTCCTTTGAGATGGCATGAGTGATGTCATCAATGATGTCATTTAATATGCCAAATAGGTCAAGAGTGATATAATATGTGAGGTCATAAGCAGGTCACTATCCTCCAACTGACAAATATCAGGTTTTTTTTTCCTTTTTAAAACTTAATTCATATCTCATTTAAACACTGAATGTCGCATTTTGTTCATTAACTTTCTGGGATTTATTTAACATAATTAATCAAACAAACAAGTGACTTGTATAGCATGAATACTTACCCGTAAGGGTTTTAAGGTGCAGGGGGTGGACTGCTGATGTGACGAAGGCACTGTGGTTCAGTCGAAGAGCCAGGTGTTGAGGTGCTTCCTGAATTGGGGCAGTGACAGTGATTGCCTGAGGTGGAGAAGAGTCAGGGTGTTCCAGGTCCTTGCTGCAAGGTAGGAGAAGGATCTTCCCCCTGCTGAAGTCTTGAGGATAAGTGGGCCAGCGGCCAGGGCCAGCTATGGAATGTGAAGCGGTGGTTGAGGTATGCAGGCACCTCATTGTGTAGGGCTTTGTTGTGTGTGAGGAGCTTGAAGGTAATATTTTTGTTGACCGGGGGCCAGTGGAAGTCTCTCAGGAGGATGGTGATGTGGTTGTGGTAAGGGATATTGAGGATGAGTCTAGCAGAGGCGTTCTGAATGTTCTGCAGTTTCTTGAGGAGTATCTGGGTGATGCCGGCATACAGTGTGTTGCCCTAGTTGAGTCTGCTGCTGATGAGTGTGTGGGTGACCGTCTTTCTGGACTCAGTGGGGATCCACTAGAAGATATTTCAGAGCAGGCGCAGCGTGTGGAAGCAGGATGAGGAGTGCATTGATCTGTTGGTTCATAATTATCAGGAAGTCCAAGTGTGGAAATGTGTAATATTTTATTTAGCATATGCTACAGCCATTTTGGGTTTGGTGTCCATTTCATTTCCTTCGTAATTCTCCGATCCTCTGCTGCTCATCTTTTTACTGTGCTTGTGGTATCTATTTTAGTTCAAATCCTGACTTAGGTAAAAGCAATGTACGAGCTGAGATTTTGTAGCTGCCAGTACACCTGTAAACTGTCAATCATTTACTGCTGCCATGAGTATTTCAGCCCCCCTCCCAGTTTGCTGACCATGGATTTTTATCTGCCCTTGTTTGCCGATAACTATTTCTAAAACTGGCTCTTCCTATTCCTGTTCATGTGCTTACACTGCACAGAACCTGTATGAAAGGGCACTGGTTTGTGAAGCCAGTGTACTACCTCATGCAGCACTTAGGATTGCTGTGTGGATGTGGTCCCACTCATGAGTGATTCATTAATTTGAGATTTTTCCAAATACAGTGCCGATCTCTATTTTGTTGATCTTTGAACCGGTGGACAAAAGGGTGACCCTGCAACAGTGTACCCCTAAAAAAGGCATATTTCCACAGTTGGCACCCACCTCGTGGGGCCCCATCAGAGACGCAGCCGTCCGAAGGAGTGGTCTCGACGGAGGATCAAAATATTGCTGAGGAAGCGCACTGCAGGAGGAGACCTTTGTCTTTGCAGGCCAACTCGATTTTTCCGGTTTTCTCCGACTTGACCCTTCAGGTTGGTGGCCAGTCTCGACTGGGGTTTTCTTTGGCACAATTTTGCAGTGACCATTAGGTCGACCGGAGATTGGCAGGTGGGAGTTGGAGACTTCTGTTTGGTAAGGTTGCTGAAGCGGCACACTTGATTTGTTTGGCCAGGGCTTTTGTTTAGATTTGTAATTAATTATTTGCAAAGTTTGAAGGCAGGTAATGTGGAGATTTTTCTCCTTCTAGAATATTTGTTTGGAGTAGTAATATTTCACACATATGTATAAAATATGCCTGTTCTCAGCACAATCCGTATGTGGTGTTGCTGCTCTGGTGGTACCAAAGTAAGTATCGAACAA